>NC_142775.1:31432852-31590352 GCF_988280905.1 Pimephales promelas | reverse complement strand
TTGCTGGCTCAGAAAAGTTATTACGCCATACACGCATCAAGTATACAAGTTATACACACATCGCACACATGACCAATAGTTGGCCAATAGTGAGCCTACGTGTGACGTACAACACAGAAGCGTTACACTACGTGAACTCACTAGAGGCCCACAGAGATGGAAATGTATAGTTGAATAAAGTTTTTTTTTTTTTTGTCTCAAAGAATATTCTCGTCGCTTGATAAACCAACGCATTCTCACCCCAAGGCGTCACCTTTGACCATGCTTCAATATTTGACGTTTTAGGCACCCTTTAGCGTCACTTACATGACGCGATCCTACGGCGTCATCTAACTGACGCTAAAGGAAAGCGTCTGTTAGAGGACGCGGTTAGGTTTAGGTGTGGGGTGGGGGTAGGGTACACGCGATCCTAGGGCGTCATCTTACTGACGCTAAAGGGCGCCTAAAGCATCAGATATTGAAGCATGTCCAAATGCTTCCCAAGGCGTCAGTTAAGTGACGCCTTGGGTGTGAGAATGGGCTGGATAAACTCAAGATTGAGCCACTGTCACTTGGACTATTTTAACAATGTCTTTAACTTTAACTTTTCTGGACCGGCAAGTTTTGATCCCTTAGAAGCCAATGGAGTGAGCCAGCTCTCAGATTTCACACAAAAAAATATCTTAATTTGTGTTTCGAAGATGAACGAAAGTCTTACAGAGTTGGATAAACATGAGGGTGAGTAATTACTGACAGATTTTTCATTTTTTGGGTGAATCATCCCTCTAAAGTTTTAGAAAGCTCAGTCTCTCACTGTATCTTCTATACATCACTAAGTTTCCTAAAGTGGGAGCTTAACTTTGGATGTTGACATTGAAGGGAACATGGGCTTCCAATAGCAGGGAATAAATTGGAAAGAAATTACATTTAAGGTTCATTATGTTCCGTTCCTTTTCAAAGTGCATAGAAAAACTGCTGCCAGCCACTGGCACAGCTTGTGATTGAGAACAGAGTGTGGCATACCACTCCCCCTGAGGACCTATGTACCAGAAACACACAACTGCAGTCATATGCCTGGACACAATCAACACAATAACACTCCTTCTGCTCACAGCAGGGACTTTTAGTAGAGTAGGAATAAATACAGAGATTGTTCCATCCCCTTAAAAACAACTATTGGTGTTTCTGAGTTTACAGCTCATGTTATATCTTTAGTTGGCATTTGTAAAGATGATGTCATAGGGTGGCACGGATCCCTCCAGACACACTCAGGATGGTGTCAGGACTCAGGAGCTGGTTGTGTTTATCTTACTGTTATAACTCAAGGTGTTTACGTGTTTTGTTCTAAGGTCGTTCTCTGAAATCGTGTTTACTGAAGACTGAGGTGCACACATACACACACATTCCAACAAAGATAGTGTACAAGATTTAACCTCCACATCATTGTCACTTGTGCAGATCATAAAAAGAAATCTATCATTCTTTGAAGCAAATTGTCAATACTTTGGTACATTCATGCAATTGATTTTGTATAATTGTCAGCTGTTTCGTACATTATCAATTTGTCATGTTGATCAAAATATACAGGTTCTCTATTGAATGCTCTTACCCCCCAAAACATAAAAGCATTAGCTCATTGGATTAAATGCAATATGGTTGAACTAGTTGTCAGTTGTTGTTTTGTTTGCTAAATGTGTCCTGTCCAGAATTGATTAACCCTCCTGTTACCCTCAAATCTGATAACACTTTTTACCCTCTGGGGTCAATTTGACCCCAGTAATTTAAACCTCCACAATATGTGTATTTTTTTTACAAAGTTTTGTCTTAGTTAATTTATGTCTTTGTTGACTACTTAAGTAACGTTTTAAGTTGACATCCACCCACCACCCCCCTCCCCACCCCACCTAACCCCACCTAACCCCACCTAACCCCTTACACATCCAGAATACCCATTGTACGACTATGGACAAATTTACAAATCAACATAAAATCTTACTGATTTGACCTAAAATTGGAAAAGTATAAATACATCTGGTGTTTTATTTTGTTTTATAATATTTCTAAGTATAGATTTTTGTAATCTATAAAATTTGGAAAGAAAAACTATTTATTTTATCAAGGATAGTAACACGAGTTATGTTTGGGGTCAATCTCACAAAAATTATGTTTTCTCCTCCCCCATGGCACGGGAAACATCCAAGTTCTCACAAAAATGATGTTTTCCCCTCCCAAATACACAGGGAAGAATTATTAGTTATCTTGAGAATTATGTCACATGTCATGTGAACTACTAGTAGTTCTCGCAATACTACAGATATGGTTATGTTTGGTTAGAGCCCTAAAACAGAGGGACGTTTTTTAAAAATGATATTGAATATGTAAAATTACAATGAACATTATAAATTCAAATTATAACATGTTATAATGACCTCAATATAACAACCAAAACAAATGTGTGTGAAATTTCAATATTTCTTCTGTTTTATTATACAACTAAAAGAGCCTGGGGTCAAATTGACCCCAAGGAACACCGATGCTACAAAATTTGTACAGGACTTTGAAAAAATATTAGCAGGTAAATTTTATGTTTTCAGAGTTGTCCCCATTAAATTAGGACAAGTCATTAAATTTGAAGCAAAAAATAAAAATAAAATTATGTTTTTACAGACGTTAAACATTGAATGGGGTCAAATTGACCCCAAGGATAATAGGAGGGTTAATTGCACAGGTAATGATGGGCATGCTTTTTTCTTTTCAAATTAGTAGTCTTTTATCTTTACGTAGAAATAATTACATCACCAGCTCATCAAATGTTACTCAATCAAAGGTCCCTGGGGTAACTCAGAGCATGGAAAAATCAGCTTTCTCCTATTATGTTCCATGGTTGTGGAATTAATTTCAAGCCATTACTCCCTTTGAAACAATTCCTTCTGTAAAGGAACACTCCACTCTATTTTTTTTTTAAAATTGGGCTTCTTCTAGGAAATTGCCTGTGTTAATCTGCATCACTACTTGTACTCATGGTGAATACGCAGGCCACAATAAGTAATTATGTGGGTTTGTTTATTTTTTTTTAATCACTTTTACTCAGAACATGCTAGCTGGCAACAAAGGATTCCATTCATTGTGCTAAGCTAAGCTAGCGCCGAGCCGACCCTGTCAAACTAAAACAATGCATGCACTGAGACAAAAATGCATTTGCACACATATCTAAATGTAGGAAAGAATGTGAATAAGCCCTATTTCAAAAAACCGTGGAGTGTTCCTTTAAATATTTGTAAAAACGTCTCCCGTCGACACCTTAAATCGACAATTAATAACCTTTATACTTCAACTCCTGCGTCTTCCGTCGACAACTGGCTGAGTTCCCTAACTCTAGCTTATTTGCTTTCCCAAACTGACCTGCTGCGCAGCAGTAAGAAACAGACAGAACTCAGCAAATTTCCTCTAATTGCTTTAATCACGGCCGGTAGAGTCCTCGACATTTCCTCAGATAACTTTCCCCAAGAAAAAAGCGACGTGTATTGCTTTGGCTATTTATAACGTGTTGTGTGTGTGTTGTGTGTTGTGGTAAAACAGAGGAAGAGGTAAGAGACCAAGAGCATTTACGATGAAATATGGGCTACTATTGTGGCCTAATCATGGCCTTACAATGGCAAAGGCGGGCCAAAGGGTGCAGCTGAATTTTGGGAACAATGTGTCTTCAGTAATTCAAATGTTTCCTGGACAGAACAGGTATATAATCCAACAATGTGCATTTTACTGTAATACTGTAATCTTACTGTAATGCTTCATGTAACAGTCGTCCGCCTGCATTTTACAGTATATAGTAAATATACCTCTATGCACCCTTGATTTTTTTTCTTTTCTGCATCGTAATAACATTGTCCTGTAATTTAAACGTTTTTTAACTAAATCCTTTCAAAAATACGATTTCTGCAAAAATAATGTATTTGTAGGCTACTGTTGAAAATGAACTATGCCATACAGAAAAAAATGTAAAACCGTCACCATAGTACATTTATATTGACAAAGCGACAGAAAAACTGTATATGGATTAATATAGAACTCAGGTTACAGCTGATATGTGGTTACAACATTTCAAAGAACCAATAAGATTTAATCTACTCTAATTTACTATTTGAACCCGTTGATTTTTATCTAAAGTGTTGTATAGTGTGAAGCAACATAATGAAAACAATATACTCTAACATAATGAAAAGAATATACTCTAATGAAATAAAGCACCTGTCTTAAGGAAAGGTGAAAAGCAGGTTGTCTTCTGCAAACCCTGAGGTTTGTAACCTGTATGAGTAATTCTATATGAGCTGTTGAGCCTCACACTATCCTGTGTTCTGGCACCCCCCCGTCAGGTGTGCAGTGATGGTCCCAATTAACCTAGGAAGTGTTTAAGATACACGGTGTTCTTTCCAGCCGTGACCCAGTTCCTCAAGAGCACAACAAGTAGAGAAAAGGGGAAGGAGAAGGAAAGTGAAAGAGAAAAATACAGGCCAACTGGAGGGTGTAATACTCACCTGGTACACATGACCTCAATCAAAATCTAAAAGCACTTTCACTACAATTAATTTGATTTCTAAGTAAAATCAAGCACATCAAATAGTAATCAGTTTAATCACTGATTATAAAATACAAATGAGATGACGATGTGTGTAATCATGAATATTAATGTATATGCGTGAACATGAATATCCATCTACTTGTACATGAGTGAGACAACTATTCTCCCGAGATCCCTTTCGTCTTCTGGCCGGACACTACACTCCCTTCCTTCATTGCTTGTCCATCTCGTGGGAGGAGAATCAATTATTATTTTTTTTTAATAAGAGCTCTAATTAGCCCTGAGCACATTGTGCTAAATATAAGCCTTATTGGCATGATCTAATAAGCAGAAGGACAAAGTTTGACCCCTGTCATGAGAATACTGTGCTCTGTTCAGGCCCTCGGAGCTCTTGAACACGAATTGCCATTCATTACAGAGACTCTGTGTAACGAGACATGCCTACTGCACGTCAACATGAGGCCTGTCAGGGTAGGAAATTAATTTTACCTTGTCAAGTGGGATTTGTGTGAAGTTTGTGTGTACTATTATGGTGACAGTGAACCTCTACTGAAGTCCACACAGATGACTTGTAGCTTACTTAGTATATGATATACGCTATAAAAAACAAAAAACAAAAAAAGGATTCAAAGTATTTGAATAACAGATCCGGGGTGGGGTGTTGATTCATTTCCACGGGTGTTGTGTCATTTCTATGTTGTTTTTATTATCTCAAACTAAACCTTAAAAAAAAAAAATTATGTTAATTGAAATAAAGCTGAAATAAAATATTAATGTGGATTAAAACAAACCCTGGTGCGATTGCTTTGTTAATGCGGTTCATTTGAATAAGTGTAAACGCTCCCATCTGAACCACTGGTGGGCACAAAACAAGTGGAATGAGACTGCTAAAAAGATGGGTCCTGGCCCACTTCCAAACAAACTGTGCGGTTAGATTGAAATATGAACGCAACACGGACCAAAGACATGTAAACAAACCAAAAGCAGGAAAATGAGACCCTAAAAGGACAGAATGCTCAAGCATACCTGTTTTTTTTCCTTGTCATTGTCCATAAATAGAAAGTCCCATACATAGAAAGTCCATAAAAGCAACGGGACAAAATATTTCAACAATGTTTTTGAGGAATTACTGTAGGTGATATAGATTTGTCTTTGCACAGCTACTAGTTTTTCAGCGCTTCGCAAAAAAACACTCAGCACCTTGTTACGCTCATGGCCTTTTAAAAACGCGGCACTCCTATAGAAAACAATTGAAAACATACGCCAGGCGCGTGGAAAAGCGCTTTGGTGGACACACAGCCTTACAGCCAAAGAATCAGCTTGGAATCATTCCAACAAGATTTACAACTGTCAGACTTTCGTCACGCTCAGTTTGAGCCTGCACAGTCGCTCAGACATCAGACAGCAAGTGCAATAATCAGGCTTCAGTCTTCTCCGTTGAAATCAATTGGGTCGCTGTGTCCATTTCCTATATTCTTTTTTTATGAGGCTACGCACATACAATTAGCACATTTAGCCCAACACACAGCATTGTTTTCGATGTTTGGTAAGTTCCGTCATGAAATATTTGTTTTAAAAACCGACCAATCAGGTTGTGAACATATTCCTTTAAGTTCGGTATCTTTTAGTTTGGGGATAAAAGTGGCAATCTGAACACTAATCGGACCAGACTAAATATATATTTTTTCCAGGCCCAGACCGAACGAACCAAGCGAACCCACACAATTGCGGTTCATTCAAGTGTGAATGCTGCCATCCGAACCCTGGTGCGCACCAAACAAGCAGACGAGAGCTAAAAACATGGGTCTCGGCCCGCTTACAAACTATGGTGCAGCTGGAATGATATATGAACTCAACACGGACCAAAGACATATAAACGTAACGTTGACTCAAAATGCAACTGTTCATATTCACAGATATTTTGTTTAGAACAAATGTGATGCACAAGTAGACAGAAAATGAAAGGTACATTCTATTCAGAATCCACAATCGTATAGACCATTTCACAAGATGTAAACAACACTGGTCCAGAAGCTCTTCCTGTTTCAGTTTTTTAACACTACGTAAAAGCTGGGATAAAATACAACCAACAGAACATTTAAAACTGAATCAAAAAGTTAAACAAACATCTTTAAGATGTTTTCTTTACATGTGAAATAAAGAAAACAGTTACAAACTGAAACAGGAAGTGTTTCTGGACCAGTGTTGTTTACATCTTGTGAAATGGTCTATACAGGGTGGGTTCATGAAAATCGGTGCATGTTAACGTAGTAATCTATCTTAATCTATCTTTATTATTTTATTCTTTTTATGTAAGCCTCAAAAACGCCGTCGCCGTGTAAACGAAAACGTTTTCACCCGCGAGCGTTCTCATGTAAACAGGGCCTTAGGTTATGTTTCTGCATTTTATTATGGAACTCAGTGTTTCCAACAGGACAATGTTCACAGGTTTGCGCCAGCTGGCCCTGGCAAAGGTATCTGCTCTGTTTTGCCATGCCCTGCCCACACGGTCCTGCTCTATTGCTCCATTGATTAGTGCTAGCCCTGGTTGAGCTGCTTCTCAATATATCTGTACAGAGTCGCACACACACGTGTTTTATATCAAAATCTCTGCGGCTTTTGAGTTCTGCACAACACTGACTCAAGGTCGTTCGGCAACACACACGAATCAGACATTGGCTTGAAAATGAATGCAGGGAATCAAGGTATTCATGTGCTGCAGCACAAAAGTCCTTTTTTTAGAGCACCTTGACGGACGTCATCACTAACGCACATTGTATCCAAGATGTGCCAAAGATGGAAACTTTCGCTGAAAATACATGTAAACAATCAGAGGACAGAAGCAGATCATTGAAATCTGCTTTACTGAGTTTCTTGGCAGAACAAAATACTTTTTTAGAAGGAAAACATGCTTTGTTTTGTACTAAAGTGTATGACTGTCGACAAATATTTTTCTGTTTATTATTTTTTTGTGAATAGCAAGGCAAAAATATCTTTGGCTTGATTTAAAAAGACCCTCGGGGGCCACTTTGTCGTTACAGGACAGTACAGGAATTTGTACAATAACTTTAGGAAATGCTGTTTATTTGACATTTTATAATATATGAATTATTTTTAGCAATTTTTCTATTATTACTTTTTTAGTAATGGATAAATTCATAAACTACTCTTCATTAGCGAGAACACTGATGTATTAAAGGTACAATATGCAGGATTTTTGCAGTAAAATATCCAAAAACCACTAGGACAATGTTTATATATTTTGTTTAGTTGATTACTAAAAATATCCCAAATGTTTTCAACTATTTGTAAATCGTGAGAAAATTGTGATTTTAACCAAGGAAACGGGGCGTGTGAGCAGGGGTGAGGAGTCGCCAGTCAATGACGTCATATCCACGTTACCCCCGCCAGGTTTGAACTCGTACTGCAACAGTAACCATGGCGACAGACGTTGACAACTGGGTCGGTTATGCCCGTTATGCCTAGATTTTGAGACAAAAAGAAGAGCTCCACGTTCGCGACTAACTTCGACTTAGAGACGCTAGTGTTGCAGGTTACTTTATTAAACAGGTGAGCAAACTAATCATTATTATTTAGTTCAACATGATGAAAAGTTAGAATATGATCTGTATGTTATTCTCTAATGTTAATCTAGCTTAGTCGCATACAGCCAACAAACAACCTAACTTACAGCATTCAACACACTCAAATGCCATTTAGTGTGATAGTGTAAGTTAACTGTTGGAGCAAGTGAAGCAGCGCTGCGTTACCGTAAATTTAATTCGTCTAATAAACTGACCCGTGTGAGTATTAATCCAGCACTTGCGTGTAGTTCGGTAGAATGAAATGTACGTATTCCTTTATATCCAGTGGACTTGAGTTGCGTGTGGCGCTGATATAAGTTACGTCTAGAAATCGCGCACCGCTTCATACCACAGTCATGTTAAAAACATCAATGTATTCACTCATCCATAAAAGATGCATCAGGTTAACAACAAGATCCATAATTCCGCTTAATGCAGAATATACGTCATCAATATACGCCTTTGTTATTGTAAGAGGTTAGCGACTCCTGGTGGCGAAAAAATCTTGCATATTGTACCTTTAAATAAATAATGTACATTCATTTACATTCATATCGCATCATGGCAAACTATTATAAAAGTGGTTAGAAAATTGAGGAAAAAGTATAGGTGTGAAAAAAGAAACATCCAACTTGGAATTCAAGTATTTTTTTAGCACTGTAAATGCTAACCTTAGGTAATGATAGATCTGTGTTAGCAGTGTGCATTAATACAGGATGTTCTTTTTTGTCCTATGAATCAATTTAATGATCACAATATCGGTGAACATCATAATACACAATACAGATACCAATATGCACAGAAAATAGCCAGCCCATTCTCACTCCCAAGGCGTCACCTAACTGACGCCTTGGGAAGCATTTGGACATGCTTCAATATCTGACGCTTTAGGCGCCCTTTAGCGTCAGTTAGATGACGCCCTAGGATCGCGTGTACCCTACCCCCACCCCACACCTAAACCTAACCGCGTCCTCTAACAGACGCTTTCCTTTAGCGTCAGTTAGATGACGCCTTAGGATCGCGTCATGTAAGTGACGCTAAAGGGCGCCTAAAACGTCAAATATTGAAGCATGGTCAAAGGTGACGCCTTGGGGTGAGAATGCGTTGAAATAGCTCACAATGACTTTTTAAACAGAATTTAGTGTGGTGGGCATGTGATCTTACATTTATGACGCACAGTTTTAAAAATGCTTCAAATCCTCTCCAAGCCTCGTAAAACATCAATGCCGTGTATTTTCAGACTAACGCATTATTTGTGCATGATTGTGTCATATGCCTTAGTGTATTTTAAGAGCTAGCACTATGTCTGTAATTGCATTTATTCCATTATTCACTCAGCTTTCCTTTTGTGTTGGGTAAACAGTGAAACACAGCAAAGTGTTTCCTAACGCACAGATGAACCCAAGTAAAGTCAGTCACCATAAACACAAATCTTGCAGGCAGGGGTCACTGGGGGAAAGGTCACCATTGGAAGATAACATTGCATTATTGATCCACACACATTGCAGTTCACTGAAACACAAACAATTAGACTTACCTTCCTGCCTAGTTTTACAGGTTTTGTATGTTTGTAATTTCTTGGCAGGTGTTATCCATATTTTTTAGACAAACACATAACACTGCTATTTTTCTTTGAATCACCATGATGATAACAAATCATAATGAGTTGCAAGCAGCAACTATGCCAAGCACAAAAAGGAACAAGTGACATGCTAGCATGGCTTGGAGCTTCAGAAAAAAAAACGACAACAATAAGCAATTAAAGGTGTTTTTAGATCATTTGAATCAAACTGATTGAAAAAATAATAATCACAAACACAATCACTGGCATATGACTAACTTTCTTATCACTTTTGACGAATAGTTATCAAATTGTTATGGTGTTGTGAGGTGACATTGGCACATTAAAAGTGATTTGCTGTCAATATGTCAAAGCGCAAATATGTCAGAGTTAGGCCCTGTGTCTACCACACGTAGACGCCCTGCTGAAGACGCCTAGCTGTGGGCGCTTGAGAGCATTTTGGCAGTGCAGAGTTTTTTTTTTCCGTTGAGACGTTTCGTTGCTATGATACAGAAAATCTGCAGCACAGTTTACTTTTAACTGATTTCACAGATAATTTGTTTCATACAAAAAAATAATTTTTCATCCATTTTGTTCAGTTAGCTCTGCTGGTTGATGTCGTTGTACTGAAAGAATGTTGTGACAGTTGGTCGGTGTGGTATTAGTCCCGCCCCTCCTCCACTGTGATTGGACAGCTGGGTAAGAAGTGACAGTGATGAGCGCTGCGTTTTTATCCGAAGTTGAACATTTTTTCGAAAAAGGAGGTTTTCAAAATAATTCAAAATGGCGGACAGCAAGTTAGAGCGAATCATTGGTATCATTGTTCTCACTATGACCCAACGAGTCTATCAAGACCAGTTACTATTAAAATAGGTAAATGTACTCAATAGTTATTAGCATTTTTGAAAATTTCTTTATATTTTGTTTGTGTACCTTCAGGGCATGTCCCGATGACACATACCGAGTTTCGTAAATTTTCGATTCAAACAATATTAAATGCGTGTAAACTGGATATCATTAAACTCAGCAGAGGATACCAGTTTTATGAATTTTAGGCAAACCATTTAGAAGTTATAAGCAATGGGAATTGTTCATATATATTTACCAGTAAGTGGTGCTGTATCCCTTGCTTGGGATGACATGTACCAAGTTTGGTCTGAATATGCTAAAGCATTGTAGCGTCGCGTTCAATTTGGTGTGTTCCTCGTGTAATTTGTTTGTGCGTTATTTGAGAATTGGGTGTATCAAACATTTTGATAACTTTTTTGGCAGCACGTAGTCTTTACATGATCTGATTTGATTTTTATTGAAATCGGATGAAACGTCTAGGAGGACTTCAAAAAAAGTATTTTTTTAATGAATTTTAATGTGCAAAATACAATGCAGAAATTATGCAAATGAATCAGAGCTTGAAAGCCATTGTTGTTCATTAAAAGCAGGGTTTTGCTACAGAAAAAAAATGTTGTTATGCTGACTGAAAGTGTCTTCACATGATAGTACTAAGTTAGGACATTAAGCATTAATATGGAGTCTATTTATAGAATGTTCTCTGTGGGCAACTCATTCTTCATGCGAGCTCCGTGCTGGAGGCCACTGTCTTACAGGTTACTGAGAGGCTCTAAAAGCCAAAAAGCTATAGTGGCTTAGTTTCGGATGAATGACTTTTTTTTTTTTTTCAGTAAGGAATGAGTAAGATTTAAAAAAAAAAAAAAAAGTATTTCATTGAGTGTGATTGTGGGTTAAAATAAATTACTATTGGATGGTAAAAAAATGACAAAAAGAACAAATGGAAAATGTCTTTTCTCGCTAGAAATTGGAAAATGTTGGTCAAAACTGTTTATTACACACAGACTGACCACCAAATGTGACACAATTGTTGTCAAATAATAGCAAATGTTTCTTGACCACCAAATTAACAAATAGGTTAATACTTTGTGTAATATTGTTTTTTAAATATATTAGAATACAATACATTAACATGTCAAATATTACTGTATTTTTTAATCAAATAAATGTTGTCTTGGTGAGCATTAAAGACTTCTTTCAAAAACATACAAAAAATGATAAGTGTGTCTCACTGAAGTAAAATTAATGTAATTTCATGTTAACTTTAAACATTAAACACTTTGTTGGACTACTCGGAAAAACAATTCTAAAGAGAGAGAGAGAGAGAGAGAGAGAGAGAGAGAGAGAGAGAGAGAGAGAGTGGGCGAGCAGCTAAATTAAAAATCCACCACATTTATTGGGTAACGTTCACAGTGACAGCACTTCATCAGTGTGATTCATTTGTTCTCTGTTTTCATGTGTGTAGAAAGGTTAAGTCTACTGTATGCTCGCGTGTGTAGTCTCTAGGGTGTAAGGAGTTTCCGGTTTTCTGTATAAATGTATCAGATCCACCTTATAAAAACAAACAGCCAATAAGTGGAGAATAACTGGAGGACCCAGACAGTACTGAGCAGACAAACTGTCACCAGTGTGTGTGTGTGTGTGTGTGTGTGTATGTGTGTGAGAGAGAAAGGGCTACCTCCAGTAATGCCTGCTGCATACTAATGCTGTTGTGTGTGTGTGTGTGCGTGTGTGTTTAGGCCTTTCCACAGAACCCATGGGGATGTTTTTTAATGGACCCTGTCTGCTGGAATGGTACTGTCCCAGACACTACATCTCCAACAGAGAAGGGGGAGTGAAGGGTTGAACGAGTGCAGGATTTCAGTTTATCAAGAGATGCTGCTGATGTTTGAGGCCACAAATCAGAGCAACAGCAGTCATTAATCTCACTCATCCATGTTATCACGGAGAGCGACACACCGCCCTCATCGCTGTCATTTCTCCCTGGCTCTTGTAACACCTCAAATATCTCCAATTTACTACTGTTCTTGCGATAGTATCCTCTCAGTGAACACGTCACACAGTTCGTAGCGCAACGTTTGACAGGTACACTCACCCAACTCTCCTATGCTGAAAATAGGCAGAGTAAAACTATTTTTAATATAATTATAGTATATTATTATTATTGCATACATTTTATTATTTATTTACATTTTATTTATTTAATATACAATTAATAGCCTAGTTAATTTGTACAGAACTATTTTCATAGGCGCCACAACAAAAATATTATTTTAATGTGTGTAGGTAAATTGTGTGTTTATAAAAGAAAGAATGGAAAATAATAGACCAGAAATGACAAAAATGTTTAAATATAGCCTATAAATTAATGTATATGTGACACAAAAAGGCTGTTATTATTTTGGCCGGTAAAAAAATATGCTTGGCTGGTGGATTTTTTCATCTACCAGACCCCGTGGCAGGTGAGCCTAAAAGTTTATTTCGGACCCTCACAGCACACACGAGCATGGCACAGCGGCCAAAAACACACGCACACGAGCATGGCACAGCGGCAAATAACACACGCATACGAGCATGGCACAGCGGCCAAAAACACACGCACACGAGCATGGCACAGCGGCCAATAACACACGCACACGAGCATGGCACAGCGGCCAAAAACACACGCACACGAGCATGGCACAGCGGCCCGACGCACACGACACAACTGCTTAATAAAGAAAAAGGACCATGACCAAACCACAATAGAATATATACCGTATTTTCCGCACTATACGGCGCACTTAAAAGCCTTTAATTTTCTCAAAAAACGACAGTGCACCTTATAATCCGGAGCGCCTTATATATGGATCAACCTTACCTTACAAAAAACTAAAGACCAACAACAACATTTTCCAAACAGAAATGTTTCATTTCAAATTACAAATTAGGACTAGGTAACCTATGTAAGAACAGGAATGTAGCTAGCATACACAAAAAGGTCCTGTAAAATTAAACGAATAAATGGGCCTAATAATATGAATACAAATTATATAAACAAAAATATACATAAAAGGTTTAAAAGTAAATTAACTATAGGCCAGAATTTTGATAATTTAACTTTTGCTCAACGCGCACAATAAAAAAATTAAATGGGCTTATAGCCTAACCATACACACAAACTGCTGTAAAATTAAACGAATAAATGGGCCTAATAATATAACTAAAAATTATATAAACAAAAACGTAAAAATGTATATACATAAATGTTTAAAAGTAGGCTAATTAATTATTAGGCCAGATTTTGATAAGCCTTAACTGATTTTTTTGCGTAGCACGCACTATTAAAATTTAAATTGGCTTAGGCCTATATCATCTGTACACACAAAATATAAAAACAGTAAAATTAAACGAATCAACGGGCCTAATTATAGAAAGAAAAATTTGGCTATAGGCCTACATCAACGTGTTAAATTAAAAAGTAAATTAACTATTAGGCCACCAGACTCACTGAACTTTTGCGCAGAGAGCACTTGGATAACAATTTAAATTGTCTCAAACTAAAAAAAAAAAATAAAAAAATAAAAAAAAATAAGAAGAAGAAGAAGAAGAAGAAGAAGAAGAAGAAGAAGAAGAAGAAGAAGAAGAAGAAGAAGACTGCAGTATTTTATGCGCCTTAAAATCACCTTCAACGAATTACCTATTTTAGAACATTTTTTTCGCCTTATAGTGCGGAAAATACGGGTATGATAAAAAGAAGCATGACCTACCTTATTAAATCAGCAGTTGCATCAGCGCGCTCTTCTCCGCTACCCTTTCAATGATGCAATCCGTGTCCAAAGAAACCATAGTCTCTTTTTCGATTGCCATCAACATAAAGGCTTCAAGATGCTCCTCCGGTGTGCCCCTTAATCGATTCTTGATGAATTTTAGCGTGGAAAAGCTTCGCTCACATGCAACTTGTGTCACAGACAGAGTTAACAGAAACTTGTATCCAAGTCTGATTAGATGGTCAGTGAGCATGGTTATACCTTTGTAGGACATAATAACAACAGATGGGACATTTTCTGCAAGATTGGCAGGTTTTGTTCACAGCATCCCATTCTTCATCTGGACTCTGCTCATCATCTCCATCCTCAGTACTCATCTTGGTCAGATACTCTTCGCGCACAGACACCTTCAGCTTGTCCCAGCGTACTAGCCAGGCTAAGTAGTTCACCCTTTAAGGCCTCAGGAGTTGCTCTTCTATCGTGTCTGATCAGTTTGGCGCTCAGGGCATTGAGTGCGCCTGCAGTACACCGTTACATTTCAAGTCATTGAAATTCTGGGGATCAAGCAGCGCGAAATCTATAGTTCTCTGTTTTTAGCAAAACGTCGGGACATAAAAAGTTACTTTCAATGGTATCCAGAATGACATTGTGCACTTGTACCTCATACTTGCTGTCAGCATCTGATATGGTTGTGTAATCACATAACTCGCCTGGCATCTTTCTTGTCTTTGGTCTCCGGTTTGGCAGCGCATGTTCCACCTCTGTCTCACACACATTTAATTCTTCATTGGCCCATTGCACAAATGCGTCAGTTGTTGTCTTTAGCCCCTTAAAATCATCCCTTGCATAATTTTTCAGATCGTCTTGTGTGCTCGTGACAAAGCGATGGGCCGTGAGCAAACCCATTCCACTGGTTTGCAAATACTTGGAAAGTGGAGTTGTTTGTTGGAAGATGTGTAAAAACGTCTGGACAGTGAGGATGGTTTGGTATTTCAGCAGAGTCTCTGCATAACCGTCGGCCGTCGCACGCACAGTCGACTTTGTGTTGTCTTTATCGCTCAGGGCTTTTGAGTGTAACAACAAGATCAATGTAAAGACATCCTTCTGGGTTCCCAAACTTCCCAGACACTTTTGTAAGCGCAGCGTCTTTGGCCCACCATCGTGTTTCAACCCTGATTCGGGGAGCACTCCACCTGATGAAACACTGAAGCTTCGTTTAAGCCGTAGTCACGTGACGTAGGTGTTTTGAATCACGCTTCGGATCAGTGTTTCGAATCATCTGCGCTTCGGGATCTCGCAAAGCTTCGAAACGTCTGTTTCGCGTCAGCCATCTCTAAAAAATATCGCTAACACTTTATTTTGATAGTCCACTTTAGACATTCAA
Source organism: Pimephales promelas (assembly GCF_988280905.1). Lineage (NCBI taxonomy): Eukaryota > Metazoa > Chordata > Actinopteri > Cypriniformes > Leuciscidae > Pimephales > Pimephales promelas. Next base: position 31,574,670 of record NC_142775.1, on the reverse strand, counting down.
CTAACTATAAGAAACTTTGCCGATACATGTCAACTAACTATCATTAGAGTAGTAGACTGTCAGCTTAATATCTGCTAACACTTTATTTTGTTGGTCCCCCAAACTGACTGTAAGTAACTTAGCAACTACAAGTCAACTTGTTCTCCTAACCTGAACCCTAACACTTAACCCTAACCTAACAGTCTACTGACAGTCTACTACAGCCTACTAATACTCTAATGACACTTAGTTGACATGTAGTTGAAAAGTTAATTATAGTTAGTAGAATGTCTAAAGTGACTATCGAAATAAAGTGTAACCAAAATATTCCGTATTTTTACGCTCTGATCGCTCTGTCTCGGCCCAAAACAATAGAAAATCACACCGGCCCTTCTGGCATGAGAGATCCCAAATGAAGACAAATAGTGAAGGTTAAGTTTTATTTGTAAAAAGCAAAATGTCAGTAAAAAACGGCCCATGAGAGTCAAAACAAAAACAATCCATTGCTAGGAAAAGAAGAAGAAGAAAAAAGACACGGAATAGCAGGAAAAAAAATATAAAACAAGCAAAATAGCTAAACCAGAAGGGGCGGGCTGGTGCTGATAGTGGGACAGGCAACAGTCAGACCCAGTAGAGCTGGAACAACCAGTGTGTGGGCAGATTGGAGGTCAGAGAAAAAAATGACCACTGGAGAATTGGTAGGTGTACTGGCTTGCAGCCTGGAGAGATCCAGCAGGCCAGGCTTCCAGAACCAGGACAGAAGTAAACCTCAGAGTCCAAGATCTGGCAAACTACGTGAGGCAAGAAGGGAATGCAGGGCAGGTAGAGAATCTTGGAGACAAAAGACAAGGAAAAAGAAAAATACTAACTGGATGTTGTGAGCTCAGAGGCAGACATCTGGCACAAAGCAGCACACACAAGAGAGATGAATAGGGCAGCAAACTTGGGGGTAAAAAGAGACAACAGGTGAAGCAAACAGACTAATGCAAAGGAGACGAGGGGGTGGGGCAAAGACATGACAAACAAAGGAGCACATGGCAAACAAAACAAACACAAGACATGTGCTAGTCTTTTGTCTTTAATACACATATTTTAGAATTTTACTGAACACAAACATGTTTTTAATTCTGTGTAAGATTAAGTAAAAGAATGTTTTTTTTTTGTTTTTGTTTTTTTAATTTAGCAAACAAGACTCAAGACCAGTAACCTCTCTGTTTGAGTACCTAGTATTGGACCAGTACCGGCTAAGTGTAACATTGTTGTTGGCATGATTGTGGCCAAATTCTGGTGCTGGCTTTGTTTTAGTACCCTCGACTCAGTACCCAAGCAAGTGTTCAAATCTCGTCAGCCTGATTGTGGCCCAATGCCTGCGGTTTTGTGGTCAAATCGGGTCAGTATATTTGAACTGATTCTGGGGAGCCGTTCATCCTGGTCTGGCAACTGCAACCGGGCAGAGTTATTTTTCCGGCCTGCCGGATCTGGGCCATTTTCGGGCCGAAACATTTAAAAGAGTAATTCGCAAAAATATAATTTTTTATATTTTAAATTTACTCACCCCCATGTCGTCCAAGATGTACATGTCTTTCTTTCTTCAGTCGAAAAGAAATTAAGGATTTTCTCCATATAATGGACTTAATTGGGAACCGTTTCATTGGGAAACGGTTCAAGGTCCAAATGAGAGTTTCAGTGCAGCTTTAAAGGGCTTTAAACGACACCAGACGATGAATAATGGTCTTATCTAGGACCCTTTGAGTCATGACTCGAAAAAAGATTTGTTCATTTTGATGAACGAGTTTGAACAGGAGAGTCACAAACGCTCATCACAGAACAGAGCAAGGCGAGCATTTGTTCAGAAAATACTAAACTGAAACTTTTTAATTTATTTTTTAAATGAACGATCTTTTCGCTAGATAAGACCCTTATACATCGTCTGGTGTCGTTTAACGCCCTTTGAAGCTGCACTGAAACTGTCATTTGGACCTTGAACAGTTTGGTTCCCATTGAAGTCCATTATATGGAGAAAAATCCTGGAATGTTTTCATCAAAAACCTTAATTTCTTTTCGACTGAAAAATTTCTTAATTTCTTTTCGACTGTCTTGGATGACATGGGGGTGAGTAAATTGTAAGCAAAAGTTTTTTAAAAGTGAACTACTCCTTTAACGTAATTCCTGAACCACTTTATTGTAGTGATCCGCTGCCTGATACAATTGAATACCACAGCATAGTGAAAATACCCAACAACAACTCAGAAACTTTCCAACCTCCTGTGATTTAAAGCCTTAACTGTGTGAACGGCAATTAACATGGCGTCTTGTGGCTCTATGCGACAAAACAAGAATGCTCCCATCAATAAAGCAGTCTACAACAAGTGAGACACACATGTCTGCAGTGTGCAGTTTTGTTGATTATAATGGGAGCATTTAACCATTGCAGTGTTGATTGGGTGTCATTTCCTTTGCTGTCTCATCAGATGAACTCTGGATTAGAATAAATCACTCAAAAGGCTTTGCTGACAGAGGAAACAATCATGTACATTTAAAGAAACCCTATTTCAAATATCTCAGGCAATTAGAACTCATTCCTGTTGGGGTCGTTTTTAATTAACGCGCGCTGATGGATCATTCGTTTCCCACAGAAACCATTAGAAGGTCATTACACCGAGCCAATGATTTCCTATGAGCAGCCGGTGATGGCCAGACTGATACCTTATAGCTGCTAGTGATGGATTGATATCAGACTTATCATGTGGAAAAAACGCGTTAGGCTCTGGACAAGTGGAAACACACACTTCCAAAGACATTGAGACCTGCCACTGCAGCAGATGCTGCCGGCGATCCCTGGAGTTAGAGAAATATTGCTCTGCATCAGGATCCATTGACATAGCATCATGATTTTCAGCTTGCACTCTCAAAAAGCCCTAGAGACTTTTATGCAGAAATCAAAAATAACACATGGAGAGCATAAGGACATTTTTATGAGTTCATGTCAGGAGTTATAGAGTTACAGAGCAAGGTTAAAAATGTGCATGAGAGGTGTGATTTGATTGACAGAAACATATTAACCTCCTCTTGTTTCTCAACAAACGTGAAGGTGGTTTTAATGATGCATGGCATCTCGCAATTCACCCATCTATGCATTCATCCAGCCAGCCACACCTAATGCAACTGTGTTAACCTAAACACACCTGCTGTGCATCGCATGCAACATACCAACATCAACATCCATTCATGAAGCTCTTCAGTTATTATATCAAACGGATTTAATATTTTAGAGTGAAACAAACCAACTATTACCACAATACATCACATAATTAATTTCATATTTCTAATTAACTTCAACCTAAACTACTAAGTGTGATGCTGTATTTAAACCAAAGTATTGTCACGTTCTGAGGATGATATAAATAGCTGGCTTTAGGTTATTACAAAATGATGGAAAGTGATATTGAGCACACAGGGAAAAAAACATACAATAATTGCCAATTAAAACAATATTACTCAGAAAACAGGTTTTGTATTTCTGTAACGAAATATTTCTCAAAATTGCCAGGTCAGTGACAGTTTTGTTTGGTTGTTTTATTTGGTATTTGAATCCAGTGTCCACCACAAAATAAAACATAAAAATACGTTTTATCTCAATTCTGACTTATTTCTCTTATAAGTTTATTAAGTTTATTCTCTTACAAGTTTATACGTTTTTTTTTTCTTCTGAATCTTCTGCCTCCTTTTTGTCACTATTTCAAGATTATATCTCACAGTTACAGTATGTGAGTCACAGTTCTCACTTTTTCTCAGAATTGTATTTATATCTCAGAATAAGTTTTTACATGTTTATAACTTACTTGCAGTTTTGACTGTGTTTATCATGATTATGAGTTTATATCACAATTTTGAATTGTGAATTTACGGCACCAACTCACAAATTTAGTGATCCATTCCAGACTGACCATTACATCCACAAACATAAGTCTGAACTGTGAGATGATAACTCAAAAATGTGAAAAATAAACTTGGAATTGTGAGATATAATGTAAGCAATGTGACAAAAATGGGGCAATTACCCTTTAAATATATATATATATATATATATATATATATATATACAGTATATATATATATATATATATATATATATATATATATATATATATATATATATACAGTATTTTTTTTAAATGCATGGTGAAAATGGGCTTCCAAATGAAGTCAGGATGTGAATGAATACTGCACTACAAAAAAAAAAAAAAGAAAAAAAAAAGAAGAAAAATGTATTGGAAAATGTATTTCAATCTATTGGAACATTTCATTACACATTTTAAAAGAGTTTTTCTTCTTTTTTTTCATTTGGTTATGTCTTTCTGTGACTGTTTATCCTCAAAAATAACCATCCCTGACCTCACCATCCTCAGTTTGAGAGAGGTCCTCTCTTTCACTCTCTTTCCATCCAATCTTTTTCACACATTTTCTCATGTACAACAATTACTCGTAATAAATCTTGTTAAGCACTAAACTGTGTTAAATATAAGTGAGTCTTTAGAGGTGTTGAGGAAAACCATGCTTGGCTCACAAGACTTGCATTGTTTTTTTGTTTTTTTTTTTGCAATCAAGCAAATAAATAAATCCTGCATTTGTCTTATTTTCACAAGGTTTTCAACATAACATCAGCTAATCCCGTCCTTCGGATGAGACGCTAAACAGGGGTCCTGACTCTCTGTGGTCATTCCAAAATCCCGGGATGTCCTTCGAAAAAGAGTAGGAGCGTAACCCTATAGCATCCTGGCCAAATTTGTCTATGGGCCTCTGTCCATCATGGCCTCCTAATCATATACTGGCTGGCTCTATAACTCTCTCTCTCTCTCTCTCTCTCTCTCTCTCTCTCTCCTCTTCACCAATAAGCTGGTGGGCGTTTTGGCACAATATGGCTGCCTTCACATTCATATGAAGATCACCCCCTTCTATGTAAAGCACTTTTGGTACCCATAAAAAAGCTATATAAATGTAACAATTTCTGATAAATTTATTTATTTATTTAATTTGGTGAACCATCCATTTAACAGAAATTAAACATTCATGACTACAGTGATCTCTGTGCCAACTCGACAAAGGAGAATTACAGGTACTCCAATGGAATACCCCAAGGGCTTTACAAGAGAAGAATTAAGATGAGGAGGGAACGAGGAAAGTCCTGTTGAATGACTGGCACGCGATCCTTGTTTTCCATTTGCTCTCCACCTGAGGACAAACTTAACCGTTGTACCTTCTCCAGAGTCCTACCAAGAAACTGAACGTTTTCACAGAATTAGACATGAACATAAACGCTGGTCTCGGGTTCAGGGGGGTTTACGCTGTTATAAATTACAGTTTCTGCTGGGAAAACTGCGGATGGCATTCTAAAGGGCGGGATATTTATGTGCGAGACAGGCGCAGTTAAAACAAGTTGTTAAAAGCAAATGGACAGGTGAAAGGTCAAAGTATTCATGGATGTTGGTCAGTCATAATCCTACTTTTATCAGATAGCTGGCGGTTACAGGGTTGCAGAGGAGAGAGAAGAAAGTGTCGTTTTTACAATGTGGCATTTAAAGAGAAAGCCATCAATGACCTCCACGAGACATCAGGGACTATAAATGTCAATGGCATTATGGGTTAATGTGAAAGGCCTTTACAGAGTGTCACCTGCAACACACACTCACACATATATGTTGGGTTTCCATGTTTTATTGGGACTTTCTATTGAAATAATGATTGTTATTTTGTAGAAACTGTAAATTCTGTCCCTTCACCCACTAGAATTCTAAAAAAAAAAATTAGATTTAAACAAAACAACAACATTGTTTATAAGCTGTTTTCCTGATGGGGACCAAACATCCACAGAACCTATCTGGACTACACACACACACAAACACAAAGACTATTTGCACAAAAACTGCCAAACAGGTGCATGAGTTCAGGAAACACACATTGATTCCTCTTTCTCCGAATTTTCCCTCTTCTTGGGAAACTCCCGTACTTCATGGAGGGTTAACAGTTGTTTTGTGCACTCACTGTTATGTGTCCAGCATGCATAATACGTACACTCACGCAAACACAGGCTAATGTACATCAACTGTCCAAATGAGTTCACGATGAAGATATTCATGTCATTTTTACACTCATATTGATTGTGTGGAATACTGTGGCACATGTGAAGGCTTCACAAACATACACACACACACACACCACAGCCTTCAGAACAAAAGGTTAGATCAATACATCAATTTACATTTTCATTCACCCTGTCAGCTTCAAAATGTGGGCTTGATCTCTTGTGTGTGTCTATGAGGTGACAGCATAATGATGTGTTATAATGAGGACCTGAACAAAGAAAGTGGCTCTCTGACCACACAAATACACACACACTGCTCCTGCATACTTGTGCTTTTTTCATAATGATGGTCATGGCAATCACATTATCTGTAATGTAGAAGAGGACACCATAACCAAAACCATTATATTCCCATTCAGACATCATAAATGTTTCATCTAATGTCTTATTCTATGTGCTTGCTTTTGAAAACTCTATCAATAAATGGACTAGTGTGAAAAAAAACAAAAACAAAAAAAAAACAGACAGAAATGAAGTATATATCTGTAATTTCATTATTCCTTATATTGTCTTTTAAATGTGTTTAAAGTGTTCTGCCAATGCAATGACTGATTTATCCTTAAAGGAATACACACACATATCAATGTCATCAAGAAGTCATTAAAAGTTAAATTTTCAGTTGAATTTGCTGAACCTACTTGAATATTGAAAATGTTATTAATTTCTTGAAAATACTATTAATTCAATTTAACAATAGAATTGAGTACTAATTAATCAAATTAATTCCTTAAAAGTTATCAGTTTAAAATGAGTAAAACGTAAAAAACAAAAAACCAAACTAACATACATTTAAGTCACCATTATGGTGATTGGTGTTTGTTTTAGGTTTGTTTTAAAATTCAGTGATTCTGCTTGTTAACATCAGGTGTCTTCAATGTTGGCTATTTAAAATAAAGAGTTTTGTCTGTCTGTTATTCAGATATCTTTGTTTATTTTTTTGGTGTAAACTTTACTCATTTTAAATGGTTAACTTTTAAGGAATAATTATTACTCAAATCTAATTTGTTCAATTTAAATAATAATATTGTTAGGAATCGGTTGCCACAATTTTATTGATTAGATAAAGCATATTCATTTTTACAGTGAGTCTTGCTCATATTTACTAATTGGCCTATCATTTTTGCCCTTCCTCTTAGTTTTTCATCCAAAATAGTTACAAAAATCTAACCTTTGGACTTAATTTACACAAAATAAACATGGGATATATAATCATTAGATGTTATTTTTCCTCCAAAATATCTGTGCCAAAATCATTGGCATCCCAGTTCTAATGAGTAAAAATCTTAAATTGAATCTTAAATATATTGTTGCTGGTTTATTTACTCTTTTTGGTGTTTTATTATTATTAGGTGAGCTTTTATTATTAGGTGATCTATCCCTTTAATTTGATCCATTAAGAGTTGTAATTAATGCGATTGAGAGAAAGTGAAAAAACAATAAAAATGTGTTTTTAACAGACTTAAGAGAATGTAAATGGGAAAATAGACTAAACAAACAGAGCTAAAGCTCAACAATCTCGTCCCAAATCTCTTGTGTTATCCATATCTCTCCCACTTTTATTTCCATGACAAAATTGCTCCATGTTTCTGCCAAAATGCATTATTGGACAATGCCAACTATTCATTTATGTAACAGCTGTTTAAGTGTGGAGCATAGATGAAAAATCCAACTCACACATTAACCAACATGAAACAAATCTTTTTATTTCCCCCAAATGGATTATCATTGCCTTAGTAAGCAAAAAATAAATAAATGCATACTATTTCCGAGTCAGATAAAAGTTATTTAAAATGAAAGAAAGCCTGTAAATGTCAAGACAGAAATGTATGCAGCAATAAAGCGATGACCTTTATTATTTTAATTAGATGGGTGATTGAGGGCAGAAATTGATGGTATTGTAATTGAAGATAAAATATAATGACTTTATAAATTATCTGAAAATATACATATAGATATACACAACACGAGTCTAGACAGCCCTTGATGAAACATAAAACTAGAATTGACGTCTTTAAAGAGAATTTACCTGGTGCAGGTTGACCTTTTGTGACAGCAGTCATTCAATAATAATTATTATTACAATAATTTGTTTTGTTTTGTCCAACACATATTATAATTCATAAAAAAATAAAAAATTCTAAATACATGTGACAACTTGACTGCAAAATACCCTCGTCCAGTAGCTCAGGGAAGAAAATGAAAATACTGTCACAATCAATGTTCCTGATGATTTTAGATTTTTTCAGCACAATACTTTCACATCTTATAACATCATACATATTGGCTGTGAGCATTAATTGGCTCGTTGCTTCATGGCTACATTAGATCTCTGCTGTAATTGCTTCCTGTCCCATTGATTTTAGAGCAGAATGGCTTACTGGTTTCACAGATATACTGAGATTTGTTCACCTGCTTTCTGCTTAACACATTTCATTAACCATCTTTCTCGTCATCTCAGAACACCCTCCCATTCTAATTGTCTTTAGATTCAATTAAAAACTTAATGAAATCAATTACAGGTTGTAATTAGGCAGTAGTGCATTACTGTGGTGATATATCTGAAGACCCCAGAGCTTCACTGAAGGGCTGCTGTCACTCAGATAATATTCTCTAGCTGTTCAGAAGCACACGCTCTGCTCCGATGGTTGTAAGACATAAGCAAAACACTCTTCATTCCACATGCCCAGTGAGCAATTACTTGATATTATCACATGCCTCATTTTCTCTGCCATTTCGTATCATTCAGAATATTCTTTTATTTCCCTTTTTATCCAGAGCTTTCTCTCACACTCTTCTACTCAAGCTCATGCAATAATCCATCGATGGAAGCGCTCTCCCCACAATCCTCTTTCCACCCCTACTCCATCTCCCTCCTGTATCCCACAAATCCAGACAGGCCCCATGAATGAATCAATATTTTCATTTCAGCACTGTCTCAATTTTCAATTAAAGATGAGTAGAGTTTCTCCAGACTGCTCTGAGGGGCCGTCAATCACAGGACCCCCGCAAGCCTCCTTCCTCAAGCACATGTGTCTGCCACAATTTTTTGTATGATACTTCATTTTAAGGCGTGCTTTAAAAACACAAGCCACGGAAATTCATTATATTCATTGAATGGACACCCAAACAGGCCATAAAAAGATAAGCTATTGTAACAAACCAAGTCAAACTACAATTTTATTGAGGGACAGTACTTTTTTAAAAAGTTCAAACTTGGGTAGCAATGATGCAATTGGGATGGGTTAGCCTAACCCTAACCCTAACCCTAACCCTGTCTATATATATAGCTATAATTTTAATAATTATTATAATAATATTTTTTTAATAATCATTATAATAATAATTTTGCTGCTTTTTATTGGTCCCCATATTTCATCAGCTTATAAGCCAGCATATAATTTATGAATCAACAGAATATAGTTTGCACAATACAAAAATTATGTCTATGGGATGTTCCCAGAAAACACAGGAAATCCAACGAGTGTGTGTGTGTGTGTGTGTGTGTGTGTGGGGGGGGGGGGGTCCAGATACACTGGATAGTTGTATAAATTTCAACTAATCAATGATAATCCGCTGTTACTGGTAAATGGGGCAGAACCGACTATCTCAGTCTTCATCTCGACTATCTCGGTCGACTATCTCGGCCTTCATCTCCCCGTCCCGAAAGCGGTATCACCTAATAGAGATCTTCGCCTGTGACGTCACGATTCGGTTACATGCGCTCTGGTTGGCAGAAAAGTAATGGCCGCTTGCCGCGCAGCATTATAAAGACATAAGTAAACTCAAAGATTGGGTACTCTACTATATATCATCTGTGTACATACCCTTATAAATGTTAACCAATGTTATACGTATATCAGAGCCAGAGGTAAGACAATTTTGATTCAAAATATAGCCCATGGATAAATTACACCTCTATTTTACTCTAGTTGTAACACATTTACCAGTTATCCTTAGTTAAAACAAGTAATATTCATAATTATGCCTTACATCCATCTAAAGATTTGTACGCCTTCATTGACTCTCTGGTAAACATAGATGGTGTGTCGATGAGATACAGGTACTGTAGATGTCGCTGAATGTCAAATCTTTTTTGCTCCAATTCTCACTCAGGTGATATGGATCAGGCAGAGAACATGAAACCTGGTTATATAAAAGCTTAACCTTATATCTCCTTTTAGCTTCTTCGTACAAAGAATTAGCATTGCTGACAAAACACAGGTAGACAGCTGCGACATGTTTTGGTTCTTTCTGCCAACCAGTTCGCACACACACCCATATCGTGACGTCACATTTGACTCCGACGAACACCGACAATTACCGACGCAGACTGATCTCACCGACGGCAGGTTTCTCGTGAGTGGGCGTGGTTTCAACACAGCCAGCGGACACGCCCCCAGCATTTGAGAGCAGCTAATTTTTTCAAGATTTTTATAGCTTATTTTTTGTGCTTCCCGGCTTTTTTATTTTTCAAATTTGGCTGGGTGGCTAATAACACATTTTTCTGTGGTGTGACAAACTCAGAACAGATACTTAATTTTGACTTTACAGGGAAGTCAGGCTAAAATATTTATTTATTTTTTGAAAATTTAAATATGCATAAAGTTTTCTGTGATGGGTAAGTTTAGGGTAAGTTTAGGGTTAGGGGACAGAATATCGTTTATACAGTATAAAAATCATTATGCATATTCGAAAACCCCATAAAACATGAAAACCCTTTTTTTTTTTTAAATGGCCCTCAGATCCCACAGTGTCTGAACGGACATGTTATTTGGCAGATATCTCGTCTGCATGAGTGCATCTGATATTGGGTAGATCGACAGCAGCGAGCCGGCAGCTCTTTCTTTTTTAGCATGCTGTAAATCGTCAGCAGCTTTTGAGAAGCACTGCCGAGGTCTTCGACAATTAAACTAATTAACAGAGCGATTAGCACGATGTGATGATGCTGACAGAGCACGGGCAGCAGCAGTGATGGTGAAGTCTGGGTTTTTTTAGCAGTAGCAGAACCACTAGAGAGAGAGATAATGAGCTTTAATGAGCAAGGGTTAATGATAGCAAATTAATCAACACAAAACCAATATACAACATTCGCATGGACTAGAAGAAGGGAGCTTTTATTGGGCTGAAATGTGTCAGTATTTAAGTGTATAAATCAGTGTATTAATATAAAACATATCACAACACATATATTTCCCAATGTATAGAGTCCATATTTTAAGTAGTTATGTTTCATAAAACATTAGACATAAAGCTGTTTGAAAACATGAATCAGTAGGCAGCTCATTAAATATAGTCTTGTTTCCTTGGTAACTTAGCCTTGACCTCAGATGTATTGCCCAAGTGTGTTGTTCGCAAGCTCCATGCGCAAGGCCTTTCATTGCTACATGTCACTCTGAATGATTTTTATGTGCCTCTATCATCATATTGTTTATAGATAAAGGCCTGTGTTGCATGCTATTTCCCAAAACAGCTGGAGGTAACAATGATTCAGATCAATACTGGTGTTTGAACAGAAAAGGCTGTGTACAATCTAACAGGCCTCTTGGTGAAGTCAGTCATGGTTCATGTTAGTGGCAGTTTCCCACGAGAGATACTATCCAGCATCAGGAGCGACCAAAGTGTTTTTTGCTAGTTTCAGCCTGATGCAGTTATCATTTTCACGTCCAGCACCACGTTTTTTAAATATAAAATGCATTTGCACCCATCTGTGCGTGCATGTACGTGCTGGTCTGAAAACAAGGTGTGTTTAGGCGGATTTTGAGGCAACTGAAATAGATTGTGCCATTGACCAAGAAATCCTTTTCTAAAGTCAATGGTACAATACGTTTTTGTTTTTTTTTGTTATTTAAAGAGCATGTTAGTAATGTGCTCCTATAGAGCATCACAGTCCCACCCACAACCCGAGAGAGCGTTGGTGCCCGGAAGTAAATTTCCCATTCATTTCTCCCATTGACATTTTGTAAAATCCATATTTAAAGAGTATTAGAGCATGTCTGAGGATAATCAGCTACGGCTGAACTCATAAGCATACAACATATAATTCTGAGTGAAAAAATGAAGAGGAAATCCAAAAAAAAAAGTCAAGGGTACAAGCCTGTGTACATATTTTCATTTCCAAGTAAAGGAACTACTCCTCCCATAAACCACCGCGCCTCACTAGTTGCTTATAGGATATTTATGTTTATTAGTCTTAGATTGCATGACCTACATCACAAATCCTACCTATTTCATACCAAACGTAACAACTACCTCACTAACTATTAATAGCAAGAAATTAGAATTTTATTGAGGCCAAAGTCATAGGTAACAGTAAGTTAATAGTGAGAATTGGACCCTAATCTGAAGTGTGGCCAAATTTGGGTAAATTAATATACTTAATTTGCTTTGTTTTCATGGAAACAAATATTATGCTTCACAAATCATTAAAAAAAGTTAGAAATGCTAGGAACATTTCGTTATTTATATTCTCTATATCTTTTCCATGGACCCCCAGGATTGAAAACCCAAGTTCTAGAGTAAAACCTCGGACTTGTCACCTCCCTCATATTTCATTAGCTTCTTGGTGCACAAGATTGTATGTGTGTGAAGTGAACTGTGTTTGTGTGCTTCACTGCAGGTATATTGATTTATTTTTGTTGTCGGCTGAAGTGGGTCTACCTGTTTGCGGCACCTATTTAGGTGACTGTACATGGACTCTGTGTGTTGTTTGTCAGTATAATTGCGATTGGGAGAAGATGGAGCGTTTTCAGTGTGGTTGGAAAACACCTCACTTTTCTTCCCCTGGCATTTCCAAGTAATCTGACATTTTCAGGTAATCTCCAGCACAACACAACACAACTGCTGTTAACTGCTCCTTAGGGAGTGATGGCTTTGAGAATGAGAAAAGGGCCATTGCTGTTCAGAACGACTAACATGGGGCGGGGCAAGTTTACAACAAAGGTGACCTAGAGAGGTAGACCCATATGGCTGAAGAGGCCAGGATGACCAGGGTGGGCTGGACCGTTATTAATACAGCATCAAGGGACAGTTTGAGAGCAATTGCATCCCTGCACCATAACACTACCCCTGCCCCCACTCAGCTGTAATGGAGGACCTTTCAACCTACACAAAATGGCCTCCTAGCCATTCTCATAAAAACAGAAATAAATCAAAAGAACGTACACTGCTTTAATGGTAGTGGCCTGATACAGTGTGCACATGTGTGAATGCAAGTTTGTGATTGCAGGGGATAATTGGAAAAAGCTTAACCGAGAAGGATTTATACATTTGACTGGTCACATGTTGGATATGGTGGAAAGGTGGTGTTTTTGGGGGCATCATGGTTCATTTTACTATCATCGGTCAGTTGCTTTCTGAGTGTGTGATTGGGATATTAGTCCAAAGACTAGGGCGAACTAATCAACTTATTAACTATTCGAAAGAAAGCAGATCCTGACACCCCTTAAATGATCACACCTGTTTTCCGCATGTTCTGAACAAACGGCTGCAGTGCGCTGTAATGGCTGACTCTTCAGTCAAAATATTGTGGATTGTGGTGTTTTGCAGCTTTCTGAAACGATTACAAGTTCACAAGAACGTCACAGGTTGCCATATCGTAGTTTCAGTTATGACAGGTCACGAACACAGCTCATTGTTTTTGTTCAGGAGGAGGTGTAAAATTTGGCTGCTGTTTGTTTGCAGTGATTGTCTTCAACTTCAAGGTGTTGCTTTTCTGAATGTGCTGAATGTACTCACTAATGCACCTTAAAGGGTTAGTTGACCCAAAAATAAAAATTTTGTCATTAATTACTCACCCCCATGCTGTACCAAACCCGTAAAATCTTCGTTTGTCTTCAGAACACAAATGAAGATATTTTTGATTAAATTTGAGAGGTGGATCACTGCTACATAGGCTGCCTAAGGGATTGAAACTTGACGGCCCAGAAAGTCAATGAAGAAAATGTATTAATATTCCATGTGACAACAGTGACTCAACTAGAAGTTTATCAAGCAACGAGAATACTTTTTGTGCGAAAAAACAAACAAAAATAACAACTTTATTCGACTATTCCTTTTCTTCCTTGTAGGCCTGAGACGAGAGTTCAAGAGATTTCCACGACGCATGGGCGAGAATTGCGAACTACTTCAGTTTTTGCGCATGCGTGAGTAATTGATTACTTAAGTTAATTTTCATTTTTGGGTGAACTAACCCTTTAATTTATATGGGGTGAAACTGAAACATGGTGATGAACATAATATTTCAATCTAAAGGCAAATTCACAGTACACAGACAGAGGGCAAAAGACACTGTGTCGGGTTTTGTCGTATCAGTATGTTATCCCTTGTCAGCGTCTATCAGAGCTTGTTTTTCAAGAAATGAACATGTTGAATAGCCACTTGTCGGGTCATGGAATGTCTGAGATGAGACATACTTTTAACTATCCATGTTGGTCAGCATCTTTTGGCGCGGGGAGATTTGGAATTGTTCACAATATACATATTTCAAATTTTGTTTAGGCTACTTCCGTGTTATGTTTCGACTTGGATGTGTGACGTCGCTGTGATTCACGCTTTCCACATGCACTTGAAGTCAGCATGCAATTCCTTAATATGAAATTGTTTTTAGAATCTGTTCATTTACAAGAACCATCTAAATGAACGGATTTATTGGAATGAATCAGGATTTCTAATGGAACATTTAACAGAGACAGCTATTTTGGACAAACCAAGCTTTTTTGGGTGTAAACTAGGTTACACTCTATTTCGATTCTTCAGACCTTCTAAGCAACTTTGCAACTACATGTCAACTAACTCTCATTAGAGTATTTATAGACTGTACTAGACAGTTAGGTTAGGGTAAGGTGTTAGGGATTGTAGAAGCTGACAACCCTAACCCATAGTCAGTAGAATATCTGTTGGGGGAACATCAGGATCAAGTTTAAGCAGACAGTCTACTAATAATCTAATTTCTGCTAGTTGACATACTTGCAACGATGCTTATAGATAGCTGAATGTCTAAAGTGGACTATTGAAATAAAATGTTACCATATACTAAACATAGAAAATGAATGTCTGGATAGATGAATTTTCCACTCCTGATGTTAATAACTTTAAGCCACATAGTCTATGTGTCAGCACAGACACTTTGGCCACTAGTTTAACCCTTAGTCTGTTTTAAAGCTTATATTCTAAACCTATTATCCCACAATGCTGGTAGGGTGAAGGGTAAGGGTTTTAGCATTGTGTGTATAATACAGAACGATGTAGCGGTCAGGTGTAGGGAAAAGGGTAAACACAGGTCAGTGTGGTATTAGTGGTGGCTTTAACATGCTTTGCCCCTCTCTCTCTCTCTACCTCAATGTCCTCACCCAGCCTGCTCTCTGCCTGGGTTTCTAATGGTGGCCTTGAGTGATTATATTGATTTTTTTCCTCAGGATTTCCTGTTTGTAAAGCCCCCCTCTTTCCACATTTTTCAATTGTTGTTATGTTCCATCTATCACATACAACATTCCATCTCACACTTCACCAGGGACATGGTGCATGAGGAGAATATTATAAACCTTATAAACTCGATCATTAATTTGGTTGATGTAATGTTCACCCAGTACTAGAACTGATTTGAATGTGTACTGGTCATAGTATTTACAAACTGGGTAGCAGACTAATGTCACTTTCAACGTCACTTTTTGGATTCTGCATGCACTGACATTGAAGGTACTGGTGAGAGAAGCTCATCTCTGATCTTGTAATCCAAAATCATGATCATTTAACAAGAAGAAAAAAATGCTTCAACTTTTTAAAATGGATGCTCTTCTCTTCAAGTAGCAAACCCAGCTTTGGACCATTCCTGATCCCATCCTCTCCCTCAAGAGATCTTCCGCCACGGACCTGACCTTAACGCCCACACCCGCCACGGAAACAGAGCCAGCTTCCACCATGGACCATGTGTGAGAGCCGCCTCCACCCACGGAGCCAAAGCAAGCATGTCCTGGAGCTAGAACTGGAAGCCACATCCATCCCAGGGTCAGAACTCATCACCATGTTCATCCATGAGTTGCCATGGGGGCAGTCTTCCCAAGAGCCAGTTGAGGAACTCTAGCTCATCAACTTCTCCACAGTGCCTGCTCCCACCCATGAATTCGCCCTAAGTCACCCATTTGATGATCTTGTCCCACCCAGTTACCTGTGGCTTTGTTTCACCTCGCCAAGCTCTCTGCCTTCATCGATCGGCCCCAAGGCTTCGTACAGGAGAGACATCAGTACTCCACCTTGGTTCATCGCTCTGTCAGCTTTGCCATGGTGTTGACCTCAGCTGGCTCTTCCTGTTCCTTGTCATATATACATGAGTGGTCATTATACAGAAATATTTGTCCAATCAGAACCAAGTAAATCAGAACACATTGTAATAAGTCCTCATCATAAATCACAAATATGCTTCACTTATATTGTGTGCTGGACTAAAGTGTCTATGAATAAATTTAAATGTAATATAGATGTGCTTATTAGGATTTTACACCCTTTCTAATATCAAGGTCAATTAATCATAGCTTTACACTGAGTAAATTAAGTTTCTACCTTGATACAGCTGATCTCACATGTAGAATGCCGCACGATGAAAAACCTCCCACTGAGAACAGATTGATACAAGTTAATATTTTATACAGGCACAGAACGTGTTAATAACGTTTGGAAAAAGAGGCAGTTACATTTCATCACGCAGGGCTTGAAAGATTAACAATGCACAACTAATAACATGCCATACATTACATTACGCAGATTTTGAAAGCACACAGAAGCTGGAATCCTTCATCTACTGTAATAATCTCAGAATATTAGAGTGGTTACACAACACAAAATAGAGGGCCTTCATACATGAAGTGTGAGGTTATGCTTCCCATGTTGTCTATGCCATTTAAGGAAGGCTGTTGGACTATCCAGCAATCTCCCTGAGGACATGCAGAGGTACTCGTAAATAGATGAGGCCGCAAGCAATGGGAACCTGAATTGCTTGTGAAACTCAGGAGACTTCCTCCTTGCAGGACGGTGTATAGATAAGAATTGGAAACGATCAGAACAGGTGAGTGAGGTACATGCTTGGGCCTCCTCTTATCTTTCGTATTCTACAGTCAGTCCTCTAGGCTGGGTCGTATACATATTGAACACAAACAGTGTGAGAGCTCCCAGACATGCAATGCTGCTGAAATCATGGAAGATACTGGAGGTACTATTCGATACTATAAATACTATTCGTTTAATAAAAACTAATGGTCGTGCAACTTTCACTCATTTTCCTGAGACGAGAGAAATCCGCTATTTACCTTTTTCACTTCCTCCTACAATGACTACAATTTTACGTCATTGTTGGAGGAAGTGTAAGTGTGGAGGATTTCTACCCTATCTCACGACCAATTCGTACGAATTCATATGAGTGATTAAAAAGTGGCTAATTCATACTAATTTGTACGACCTCACTCGTACGAATTCATACGATTTGTCTAAACCCACGTGATGGTTAGGTTTAGGGGCGGGGTAAGGGGTAGGTCATTCGTACGAATTTATACGAATTGGCCAATTCGTAAAATATGTACGATTTAGCAAAATCGTACTAATTTGTACGAGTGAGGTCGTATGAATTGTTACGAATTAGCCACCTCGTAAAATTCATACGCATTCCCGTGAGATCGGCTTGAGTATTTCTGTAAAGACTACAAAGCACTACTTTCAAACCTGCCCATAGAGTGTTGGAACTAATGCGCTAACAGACCTATCACAGATCAGTGCCAGTACGTTTGATTTCACCGGCAGAAACTTTTTGGAAAATATGGACGAAGGTACTCAATACGCAGATGGATGCATTATGGATAGGTTTTCGGTACTGACATTCGGAACATTCGTTTTGCCATTGCACTAAAATGCTAAAGTTAGCCTAATGGTTTTATTCATATCCTTAAAGTTGTGGTCACATTTACTGTAACATTGCTCTTTCTAAATCCAGACATTTTAATTGGAATTCATGCGATCCATAATTTCACGTAAGGACATAAAATGTCCCCACACCGATTATGCCTTGGATTTGAAGTAAGTTTTCCTCACTGACCAACAGAAATCTGCTTTGTGTCAAAGTGACATCTGTGTAAGTCGTGCTTCATGCATAAATGGACCGCCAGTGGACCTCTTTTGGTGGAATTTTTTGCTAATGTTACTGCAAGTATAAGAGCAATAGCGGTATCAATGCTCGCTTTGCAATACTACTGCTGCTAATCATAATAAAAATAATGATAAAGACAACCATCTTCATCACATGGATATAACCACACCATCATTTGTCTTACTGTTGATCTTGTATATGTATTTCACATTATATTAACTGACACCTTTGTAAAGATCCCTGTCAATCTGGTCTTTATAATTGTAACATTCCATTAATGATTGCAGGTGTGGTTGCTTTCGTTTTTCCCATGAGATCAGTCTGTTCCCAGGAGGCAAACCTAATCTTCTCATCGCAGAAACCCTGTCGTAAACATTGTTCATGAGGTTTACATTTAGCCACTTAAATGCAAATCATCCCGCTCCTTTGTTCCAGTGAATCCAGTGGAAACTTGAGAAATTCTCTTTTGAGTTTCAGAAGAAACCAAGGAAATACCTGAGAGAGCAGATCAAAGACGTGAACATGTCAGATGGCATTCGGCCCACTAAACACAGCCTTATGCATAAAGGAGGCATGAAACTGGCAAATAATCAAATTATTTGCAAAAGATTTGTTGTATGTGTGTGCTTTGAATAGCTCACATCAGTGAGGGTCCGACTATCACAGTTCCATTTTAACCACATAATGTTGCAGTTCCTAATAAAGTTACATGCAAGTGGTGAATAACTAAATTTCATTAACTCTTCAGAACTCTTCATTTGCGACAGGGCCTTAGTGATGTTAGTGAGGAGCATATAGTTGCTAATTTATTATCCACACGGTTTGCTAGATAAAGTTTTAGAGAAAAGCTGGAGTTAATCGGCAAAGGAAGACCTAGTTACACCATAGCTTAATTTGTTGCAGAAAGCCAAAGCTTTTTAAAGCATTTCTAGCGGTAAAAAGCAATACCCCTGGACATCAACCAAGCATCAACCAAGAAGCTAAAGTTTTACTGCTGGAATTGTGCTGTTTTGGGTAAGTTATTTATAAATCTAATAGCTCACATACCAACCGATTTTATTCTGGTCTCCGAAGCCCCTGTTTTATGGGAAGCTTATTTGAGAAAACTGAAATTTTGCTGAATTAACGTTACTTTGCTGGTCAATCTGTAATCTGTAAAAAAAAAGCCACAACCGTTCACTGTCTTTGATACGGAAGTGTCTCTTGCTAATTTGTTTTTGGTCTGAGGGCTGTCATGTGTCAACGCTTTTTCACAACCGATTTTACAAATTCGTACAAGTGATTAAAAAGTAGCTAATTCGTACTAATTCATACGACCTCACTCGTATGAATTCGTACGATTTGTCTTAACTCAAGTAATGGGTTGGTTTAGGGGCGTGGTCAGGGGTAGTTCATTAGTACGCATTCATATACGAATTGGCCAACTCGTGAAATATGTACGATTTAGCAAAAATCAGTGAGTGACCTTTGCTGGTCAATCTGTAATCTGTAAAAAAGCCACAACCGTTCACTCTCTTTGATACGGAAGTGTCTCTTGCTAATTTGTTTTTGGTCTGAGTGCTGTCATGTGTCAGCTTTGGGTTTTTCCAACGCTATTTCACAACAGATTTTCCGAATTCGTACAAGTGATTAAAAAGTAGCTAATTCGTACTAATTCATACGACCTCACTCGTATGAATTCGTACGATTTGTCTAAACTCAAGTGATGGGTTGGTTTAGGGGCGGGGTCAGGGGTAGTTCATTCGTACGCATTCATATACGAATTGGCCAACTTGTTTAGCAAAAATCAGTGAGTGAGGTCGTACGAATTATTACGAATTAGCCACCTCGTAAAATTTGTACGAATTTCCGTGTCATACATTTTGCAACGTGGCCATATTGTGCTGATTGTGTGATGATGCAATTAGGCCATTTGTAATGAGGATTTGATGAAAATGAGGATACATTACATTTTGTTTTTATAGTTGTGATAACTCTCATACTCACTGTGCTGGTTGTTTGTTGCATTTTGTGTCAAATGTAACTTATGTAGGACTAATAAGAGGACACAGCTAGGCTGATTTTAGGCTGAGTTGAAGGGAGTGAGAGGGCCAAGGTTCAGGTGTTATGGTGGTTCACTAGTGATTTTAACCCATTACAGGTCCTTTAATATAAAATATATTTTTTTAATTTTTTTTGTTGAATTTCTTTTATTGTATTTGTTCTCAAAACGATCTGTTGTACTCACCGAAGTGAACTGGGCGGGGTGCTGTTTTGTTGCAGTCTTCATGTGGCTTAAACACAAGAAAAATCTCTTTCACTTTCATTCTTAGCATAACAAACATCAGTGAGATCGACCCACAAAAACACTGCTAAGTGCACAGACAAATTTCACTCTTGAGGATACATAGCCACATCCATCTTCTCCAACACTTCCAGTCATCGTCTGCCTCGTGCTTTGCATCCACTTCACTGTCAGTCCTGAAATGCCACCTGGGCCACTGCTGGGGTCTCACAGCTAGTCCCACTTCTGATGCCCTTTAGCTGCATTCAAAGGTTAAAGCACCATCCTGGGAGATGTACTGTACACATGTATTGATTTAAAGTGTAAATAGTCCATGGACACTCAAAGTCAAATGTAAAGAGTAAAATTGACTTTGACAATAATTTTATTTAGGATAGCATGACATGGCTTGAGTTGAGACCCATGCTGAATTGCTGATTTCAATTATACTTTATTTTGATAGTCCATTAGACATTCTACTAACTTTAAATTTGCAACTACATATCAACTAGGCCTAACTCTCATTCATTTGCAAATACTTGTCAACTACCAGTCATTTAAAATTATTGGTAGACTGAGAGTTTAAGGTTAGTACAATATTCTCAGGCCCCGTCCACACTACTGCGTTTTCGTTTAAAAACGGAGAATTAAAACGAATACGATCTCCGTCCACACCAGCGTTTTGTTTGCGTATTAGAATTGATCTCCGTCCACACTAAAACGACTGAAAACGCAGATCACGTGACCATTCACCAACACTGGGCATGCGCGCGCCGGTGTAAACAATGGTTGGCGAATCAGGGAAGGACACGTCATGACTGATGACACCCAATCATAGAGCCGAGCGTGAGCCTCCGCGTCATCGTTTGTAAACTCCTCCGTTTTGTCTCGTCCACACTAAAACGCCCTCCGGAGTTTCAAAACGCAAAACGCAGCTGCAGCGTTTCTAAACTTCTCCGTTTTAGGTCTTCGTTTTTCCCGTTTTAGTGTGGACGGGAGGTGCAAACGTAGCAAAAGGTCTCAGTTTTTAAACGAAAACGCAGTAGTGTGGACGGGGCCTCAGACAGCAACACAGTGTCGCTGTCGGGCCAGATCCGGGTCACATCTGGTACATATCTGGGCCGGATCTGGGCTGACACTGTTACTTGCAGGGAGCTTAGTAGAATAAGTTGACATGTAGCTGCAAAGTTATTGTCAGTATAAGTAATGAAGAGTTAGCAGATATTAAGCGAACAGTCTACTAATACTAACAGTCTACAGTCTCTAATAACTGGTAGTTGACATAGTTGCAAAGTTAAATATGATTTGTAGAATGGCTAAAGCAAAGGCTGATGAAAATAGAAACAGAATAATGGGGTGACAAATATGTGGGGTAAAAACACATTAAGCCGCCAAAACACCAAAGTATGAGGAATAAAATTACAAATTTTTTTTCAGACAGGTGCAGTTTCATTGAGAGATTAAGACTGACTTGTGTTATATATGATGATGCTGTGGCTAAAATCTGTTAGACACATGAGATATGCAAGGAAAACTGCAAAATGCTGCAATATCTTGTATTTTTTGCTACATTTTACTATCCAAGGATAAACCTAAATGGAGTTTTTGGCTAGGCAGCATAGAGCTGTCAAGTCAAGTCAAGTCACATTTATTTATATAGCGCTTTTTACAATACCGATTGTATCAAAGCAGCTTCACAGTTGTCCACTCAGCCTGGCTTATCTCACATACACCCACACACACACATGCAGCAATGCACATGCAGACAGCTTTCAAGTCAGCAAACAACTTTAATGAAAAGATCTCAAGATCAGAATTAAAAACGCAATCCGAATAACTTTTAACTTGCGGCCCTTGTAGGAACATTCATCTTTCGTTTGTTCCTCAAATTTGACATGCTTTCACAAATTCCCCAACATCTTATGATCAGCATCCCCATTGTTCTTGGATGTGTTTTAAGTGCTAATCTAATTTGTAAAAGCTTAGGCTATGTGCCATCCTAATTTCAGAGGCATCCAACTGCAAAGAAAGTAGGATGGAAAAATTACTGATAGATTGATAGGAAAAAAATATAAAATCAAAAGAGAAGCGCTCAAAGCTATCACACTAGCAGAGCATGTTGGTGATGCTGGAAAACCAATATGTTTCTGTCAGCACTTGTGTTCCACCGTTCCAACAAATACAAGGATGTTTATTGAAATTCCGAGGTTGGACATTTATTGAAACTGGTGTTGCAGTGTTTTCATGCGTGAGAACATATATTGAACCTTAACAGCAATATAAATGCCTGAACTTGGCAGGCCGTGTATGAATAAGGTGGAGAGTGTGCAGTCGTGTGTTTGAATGTGAGTGGTAGACAAGGGTCAGTGGAGTTTACTGACCTCCAATCAGCTGTAAGTTAAGTACTGCAGATCCAGCTTTGCCTTACTGTATTGACCCAGGTGTATCTGATAATTCACTGCATATTGTAACGCACCTCATCTAATTGCCTCTGTTGTGGAATTTTAGTGCCATTGCAAAATCTTCTATGCATGCATTAACAGAAACACAAACATTCACACTTACTCCTTCTTTGAAAGTGGCATTAAACAATCTTACAAGTCAGAGTGAATCACATTGCCAAAACGTTTGTCCACAAAGACCAAGAATGAAGCGATCATTGTTTGTGCGTGTGATCTGACCTCTGATCCTGGGTGAAATGCCAGGCTGGAGATTCATGTCATTGTGGTTCTGTATGCAAAAAAATAAAAAATACATGAAACAAACATCAAGAAATTCTACACACACACGCGCGCACATGGACATAATGTCTGTATCTGTTTACACACCACTAAAATGGAAAAACAATAACATGAAAGAAAAAAAAAACATATCTAATATCTTCCCATATCTAAACAATTGAAGTTTGATATAGCTTCACATATTTTCTTAAAGAAGACAATACAATAGCAGAAGACATTTGATCCTCAGGGCCATATAAAATATTTCTGTGAGTCTGTTGCCGTTGTCTGGGGAATAGATATGTTTTCATATCTGATGTAATTTTGCAATAGTGTTTTCTTCATGTTACTCTGCATTAAGCTGTTGTTGCTCTATGAAGCTTTAAAGAACTGAATTATAGCATTGTTTGAAAAAAACAACAACAAACAAAAACAAATGTTAACCCGATCCAAAACTGTCTTTTATATTTTAGTCCCTTCAAAGTCTCTACAGGAAACTGGTAATATGTAAGAAAAAATTGATGACAGGTCATTGAATTATTAAAAAAAAAATGCACATCCGAGGTGGTAATGCGGCTACAACGCAAAGCAAAACCCCAGGTGTGCTTTATTTTTCAATACTTCAATGGACTGGAGACAATTATTCCGCTTATACTACGGTTACCATGCCTCAAGACATTGTTTTCTCTGTATTTTGTTGTTTAATTATTATAGAGATGGCAGCAGGAACATAAGGCTGCTGTCACTTTAAGAGCTGTACAAATCTAATATACTTTTACTTATGTTTTCTTTGTCAACTGTTTACATTCACTTAAGACATAACTGACCATGTTTGCAAGGATATTTTTGTCATACTTTTGTGTATTTGTTAGAGGTGCACCGATTACAATTTCTACGCCGATTCCGATTTTTCAGAGTTTGACTTGGCAATACCGATTTTAGCCGATTCCGATTTCATTTTTTCTAACCACTTTACAGCACACACAAATATTTATTTTCTCTCTTTTCTTTAGTAGAACATTTTGCATAGAACACAGTAGCACTTTAAAGTAGGACTATATAAATTACTCCTGGTGTGGGAAATTCACACACATCTAAAGTGCAGTGTTATGGAAGAACCATTTCCTTCTTTTCACATCCAATATCCAAATAAAAAAAAAACATGTTTATTTCAAAAAGAAAATTTCTTTTCTTTTCTGACGTATACTCAAGTTCTTGTTAAAACACACCATATGCAAATTCTGTGCACTTTTGTCTGAAATCATATTTATTTTGTCCATCAAATGTGTGCTTTCACTTTAATTGAGCGTGAGCAGTGCAGCAAAAACAGACTCTGCGCCAAAACTCGCACATCACCGCTGCCCCTGCTAGACGCTTGCGCGCTGCTCCCGCTAGCGGTGTGAATGCACTCACTGATGAACATGCAAACAAAAAAAATAATACGATTTTGAATTGGAATTTTTTTTCGATTCCCAACCCTATTCAGAAACAGTGGTTAACAGAATAACTATATAATAGTGGACTTTGTGCTTAATAACGTTATAGACCTTTTTCATGCTCAAACAGCAAAACATTGCACACTAAATTTGAAAAAAACAAAAAAAAAAACCTGAAGCATAATTGCTTCAAAAGAAGTAGCTACATTGACATGCAGCCAAAATAATCCACGCGCAATTGGATCGACAGCTCAATTGGTCTGAAATGCCTTAATGTAAACAACTTAATCGATCCGATTGAACTCGATCTGCATGTAATTTCGATCGGATTGAAAGGGGTGGTTTATTCCTTTTCTAATCCAATCGAGAGTACATGTAAACATTTGACAGGACTGTGAATGTGCCATGACTTAGAAATGCCATAATTGACATATGACGCACATAACGAGCAGCAGTTGTTGTTAAATAAAATTTCATAATGTCATAAACACTCTCATCAACCCAATCACTTTATTTATCGTTCATGTAAATACTGCGTTCAGATTCATAAATCAGAATGATTTAATTTACCACCTCACACAACTATAAAATTTGACTTATCATCTATTAAAGCTTGATGGGCATGGAAGAAAAAGCCTCTTGCCTCCCAAAACAAGTCAAGTGAAGAAACACATTAGGAATAAATGAATCCACACTGTGCCTTTTACAGAGCACTGATTTCATTTGAAACTCTGAAAACTGACTCCTCCAATTACTGTAACTCAATCGTCAGATGAACGCATTGTAATGAATAAAGATTTTTTAGCTAGTAGTTGAAGATACTTTGCATCAGCAGTCCCTCCTTTTCAACACAAAGAGGTCAAAGACATTTAAATGCCATTTTAGATACACCTAATCCAGTATTAAAGAAGGCCCGGCGATTCACATCGAACATCTTCAAAACGTTGCTCACGTAAGCAACTTTGTTATCCACGTGTCTTCTCATTCACTAAAAAAATTTTTATTTTACGTGTCCTTTTACATGAGGCATTCAGTGTTTAGGCTTTGTGACTGATGTAACAGACATGTGCTGGTGAGCATTTCTTTCGCTTAAAGGACTGAAAACCACTCCCCAATTTAGAAAACAAAATCTGTTACTTGCGTATGTGATTTGTGCAGATCCAATGAGTTTTCGTTTGGGGATGGCGAGCGAGAAGACATTGATGATACCGGTCAGTCGGCGCGTGTAAAAGTGGCAAATCACGTTCCTGACAATAGCATGTTTACTGGAGCAGTAGCCAATCATGCGAACTCTTCAGATTCCCAGCTAATGGCACCGACACACAATATATTCAGGCCAATTTTGGGCCCAACTCTCCCCTTCTCCAATCCTATGGTAAAGTCCTGATTATCGTTTTGGGCCTACAGATTATCTTGTGGTGTATCTTATCCTGTGGTTCGATGTGTGATAAGCAGGGCTTGACTTTAACACCAAACAACCCGCCAAATGCAGGTGGATTTCAGCAGTGGTGTGTAAGGCATTCACACAGAAGGTGTTTTTGCTTTGATACTGAAATATCTGAAACGCTTCCAATACTCTTTTTCCGCAGAATAGATTCATGATACCAACAGCGCTTTCTCACGCTCTTTACAAGCACAAACAATAACAGTAAAATGCATCTGTGCGTCAGGCCTAAAAGTGACAGCCGCCTGCCAAATTATGATATAATAGTAAAAATATCTACATGCCAGTTTTTCCCCATGGCATTAATTTTCAAAGAACAAATAGAAGTAACGTTTTAATAACTAAATAAAAATATGTTCTAAAAATTTTTACTTTTAATGAACTACTGAAAACATTTTTTATACAAAATATTGCCAAACTAATTCCCCCTATATTTATGATTGACATGTTTTTCGTCCCTCCATCTCACATCCTGTGATGTATTTCCTCAGCATTTCTCATTTCGTCCAAAAAAGTGTTTTACATTTGCTTTTCTCAGCACTTTTCCTTCTCTTGCTTTCTTTATGCACTCGATTTCAACACAAATCAGTGTACACATTTTCTTCAAATGAAATGTGTAATAAGAAACAACGCTTACGCACACAAGTTGCATGCATGTTGTCAGGTCCAATACATTCTGCACTGCATCCTTTAAAAACAGCCTCTCTGCAAAGCCTCCATGTGACAAGATCATAAAACGATCTGAGCAGAAATGCGCCACTTAAACCACTTAGATCAGAGGACCAGAAATCTTGTTAGAGATACATTTCAACAGCCTGCTGTTTTGCATGATCAGTTTCTACATCTCCATATACCTCATTTCAATTTAGCAATTGCAAAATGCATCATTATCATGCACATATGTAAATGTAGTATGGGTTTGAGTAGTTATTACGTCTATATTTTCATAGTGCAATATTGCCTGGTTTCACAAACATGGCTTAAGCCACGTCCCAGGCTAATGCATGTTTGAGCTGTTTTAAAGTCACTTGCATTGACATAATGTCAGTGTCATTGTTTTGTCTCAAAATGCACACCATATATACAGTATATATATATTTTTTAGGACATTAAAACTTTTTTATCTACATAAAAGCTACCTAAATGTCCTAATTAAACGAAGACCCTGTCTGTGTAACCAGTCCTAAATAATTTTATATTATCTAGGAAAGGTTGATTCCTCATGACAATTAACAAAACACTTGAGGAAATGTCATATGTGTTAGCTTACTTTCAGCTATTTTTCAGCTTATTGACGCATTAACAGCTGCATTCAGGAAATACCACAATAGCCAAACTCACAGCATTCTAGAGACACTTTGTATTCCTTATCACATTCTAAAGTAAACCCGTGACATTCTGAGAACTATTCAACCTCAAACATTGAGCAGCACATTCCTGGGCCGATTATCAGCATGCATAATTTTTGTGAGGAAATATATATATATATATATATATATTTCAGTTTGCTTGCATTCCTGTAATGTCATTCTGTAAGTCAACACATGATCAACTGACTGTTCATCATGGAGAAAGAAAAGCACGAGTTTTGTCTTTTAATAGACCTGGGTCTCTTGATTTGAGCATACTAGTAAAATTATTTAATAATCAATGTTTTTGTTTCTCTGTCAATATTTCATCCACTCTTACTTTAGATCAGTGCTTCTCAACTGGTTTTGTTTCAGGACCCAGATTTTACGTTGGACATGTGTGGCCCAACAAACAAAGTAATGGTTTATTGTACAAAAACTCTCTTTCCACAGCAGCATTATTTTTTAGTTGCCAGCCAGTGCCAACATTTTTTATCATTCACAGAACTTTCATGGTCTCCAGAATATATTGTTGCATGACAAAGTAAACGGTAAATGCTATATCAAAAGAAAGGACTGAACCTTTGCTTTAAAAGCTCTGAACCATTGCTTTTTTATCAACATGTGAATGTGGGTGTTAATAAAAAGAACACACACACAAAACACATTTTGAAATAAAAAACTGAGAATAGATTGAGTAGATCATAAACACCCCCAAAGCTTGCACAGTTTGACATTTTACTTGATAACTTTAGGCAGTTTTGATTTATATGCTGTTGAATGTTTGATGATCACAATAGTTGACTTGTGCATGAGCAATCTTCTAGCTGCTCTTTATGGGCTCTGTTTAAGTCCATTTTTAATGGCCTTCCATTGCTAACTTCCCTCTGCCTCGTTCACTCGTCATTGTATGCACGATGCACATCATTTGTGCAAGCGCCCACTACTGATGGAACCCTTGCATTGTCTTCAAAATGGAACGTCCTAAGCCCTTGATCACTTGGAATCTGCAATCGAGCTGATTTATAATTTACATTTGTTTTACTGAATAAATTTGTTTTACGCACCAATCTATTGGCCTGTATGTATGCTTGAGCTGATGGAGAAAATATTAAAAAAATACACAAGTCAAAATAACAATACAATAAACTATAGGTGCGTTCCATTCGACCGTAAGTGGACTGCGAAGTGGACTTCACAGGGTATTTCGCCATCTTAAGTGAGATTCCAGTTCGAAGGGAACGAACATGTTCAGTTCGAAGGGCACTGCAAACGGCATAGTGAATAAGGGAACATCGATACATCACTTCACAGGAAGTCAGTGAAGTCCACTTCAACTGATATACCGTGTTCAGGGAGTAGGGAGCAGTGAACACTGCGTAGGGACCCTGGCGAATGGAACGCACCTTATAACTGTCATCTTAAGGCAGCTGCAAGTATTATATCTGGTTAAATGTAAAAATAACTAACTCCAATATCATACACTAGTTTGTGGGGTGGGTGTAAATTAATCACGATCTGCTGTGACGTTTAAATTAGGGGTTTCGATACGATTCAGTATGTTCATGGAAAAAGGACTACTGTCAACAAAATAAATAAATAAATAAAAATCTAATAAGCAACAGCATAAATAAACACAATTAAAGATCAATCCTTATTAAAGTTACAAAAGCTATTCAATCAAGAGCCGTGAGTGATTTCCCTGATTTTTGTTGTTTGAAAAACAGACTGCAGGAATGTCAAACTTGCAAATACAAAGCAAGGATACAAAATACTGATACTGTTACACATGCGTTCTTTTTGACTGTATATGTTCACTTAAGGCATTACAGCCTATGTCTGCTAGGATACTCATCAAGATGGACATGTTTTATATAATTTTTGTGTGAATTTGTTGAGTTGCACTTGAATGGATAGGCCTACTTGAAAGAGAACTTACTATTTGCGCACTGTCAGAGGCTTGAGCATGCTTTGGATGAGTGCATGCACACGTACACATATTTTCACTGCGTGCGAGTTCTCTTTCGCGCCTTGCTCTTGAATGTTTAAATTGGCAAGCCTTAAATAAGTTTAGTTTAAACGCATAGCAACGTGTGCTGTTTAACTCTCGCCTGCACTTGCGCACTAAGAACACCCGGGTGATGACTGTGTAAATGACTGGTCATGTTCGAGCATACGGCACTTGTTTTTAAACACTCTTAAAAATGGCCGAAGGGAAAGTGCTTAGGGAAGTTTGCGAGTAATTGGAGTTAAACGCAGCCACATTTTACGCAGATCTTATTTGCATATTTTTGGTACAAAAATACAACCAAAACTACAAATTTGACTTGCTTTACATCAAGCACTACAATAGTCATTATTTAGTTTTTCTTCGTTTCTGATGTCGCAATACATCATACTTTCATGAAATCATGCAACATACTATACCTTGTCTGTGGACATCGTTCATTCCTAAGCCGGTGCTGGATAAACAACGAGCGTGCGTGCGACAGTAGGCTGCAGTAGGCTAAATTATTTTCGACAGCGGTAATGGACAATTCCGCTTCCAACCTGTAGGGCGACCAAAGAGGAAAAGTTACTTGTTGTTCCATTTAAGTTCAAACATTGAAACTTATCTAAGCATAATATAGCAATACATATTTAAATAATGCATTAGCATGTTAGCCATATAACCATGTGATGGTACATTTGTGCCAAAATACATAATTTAGGCTCATGACCACTGACAACAAAACATACAGGAAAGATATATGTACTAGAGGTTGACCGATTCATCGGTTTTCCCGATATATCGGTTTTCAATATATGTTGTTATTTCGATTAAATAATCATCAGAGGAGAGAAGCAAATAAAGTGAGTGACTATACATCTAATATAGATCTACATGTAATTTTAATACTATGGCCTTTGCAGTTATATGGCCATCTTTAAGCATGATTCTTTGGATTTATATGAAATGGTAACACCTTGCAATAAGATTCCATTTTTAGCATTAACTAAGGTTAATACGTGTTGTAGAAGTATTATTCGCTGTTTGTTAATTTCAACATTTAGTAACACATTTTACACTGAGTTTTAATTTTAATTTGATCCGTTGTTACCTTAGTTAATGTACTATAAACTAACATGAGCGATCACGGTACAATTGTATTGCACAATTAACAATGCATGCAGTAAAAATATATATTGTATGTTGCATAATACATAGCTCATGAAAGCTATCATTACATCCTTGTTAACAAATGGGACTTGCAAAGTGTAACCTATTAAAAATAAATGTTTTAAGTTATAGCTAAACAAAAACCCATATATTTGACCCGTAATATTTTAATATTTAAATTATAAACATAGTTTTTTCATTTTAGCATTTTAATATTTTTTTTTTATATTTTTTTTTTAATTTAGCACATTTCAGCACAGTTTTACTTGGAGTGTTATGTTTGTTTTTAATCCAGTATCCATTTTTAAAAATATCGGTTGAATAATCGGTTACCGGCATGCGTGGTCAAATCGGTCGACCTCTAATATGTATGTGCAATGTTAAAATTGTTTGACCGAAGCATGTTTCATCCCTCAACCTAATCCTCTAATGCATGTGGTCTTTTTAACAACGTTTCTCTTCCCGTGTCCCGTAACTTTTTTTATCGTCTCATGGAGTGTAACAGTATGAGCCATTAAGCCGTACAGACAAACTGCTCATTAACAGCAGCGGAACAGACTGAGAAATGCCACGGGGCCATATCATTGTCATCCATAACACCTGCATGCTTCATTTATGCCTCCATCTCTGATGACCTTTGACCTGTAGTCAGAATGCCCTCTCAGAGAAGCTCACTGACATATGGATAATGACTGGCTATAAGGATGGGTGAGGAGTGAACTGTCTTTATCCAGCTGTTACCAAAAGACATTAAGGGCAGCTAACAGCCAGTTTAAAGCGGCCCACAATTCTTAAGCCTCAGGGGATGCACATCAGCGGAAGTTTCCAACCGTGTCTGTGCATGTTATCTGTGTCAATGTTCAAGGGGAGTGTGTTTTTTTGGCCAATGCGTGTCGTCTATATTGTAATGGGTGGATTGTGGGAAAGTCGTCAAATTTAACATGATCCAATCTGTGGTCACACATCAATAACGTGCATGCATAACTTCATTCCTAGAGGTTCAGTGATGTTTTGCAATAATAATGTGTGTGGGTTAGGATTGGTGTTGCCGTAAGCATACACATGGCAAGGGAATGTTCTGATGTAAACTACACTCACTAGCACACAGTATCAAATCTGATTTAACCTTAAACCACACCACATGGTAACTCGCACACTTGTGAGCTGAAGGGTTGCTTAAGGCTCAGTTCTTGTGTTTGCTGCCAGGGTTATTCCTCTGTGGAAGAGCCAATTCTCCTCACTACGGCTGACAGTCTGACTGACTTGAGTGCTTGCTTTCTCCCCCAACCCCACCCCCCACAGCGTTGGTCTGGTTTCACACTTAACTTGATTCTATCGAACCCTGGTCTGTTTGCGTGCATCTTACGTCATCGTGCATCTTACAAACGTGAACGGCGCATAATAGACAGAACGCTTTGTTTTTTTACAAAAATTTGGTTTAATTCTGTAATTCTGTAAATAATTCTGTGCTATTATGCGCAGCTGAGTGAACAACACAGGTTTACTATGTGTGTCGCATAAGGTGGCCTTCTGCTGCTTGCAAACGGACTCTTTTGAAGAGACATTGGATTACCATTAATTTGTTGCCCTGACTCCACGCGCTATGTGCGAATACACTGCTGGCTCACTCTTGCTCGTATCAACAGGGTATCAAGGTAAATCATCAAAACTATCATCCATTACTTGTGTTTTATTTAACTAAATACTTCATAATCGGCTAAAACGAAGCATCGTTTTGCGTACAAACTTAAGTTTTGCTTAAAACAGCTACCGTTATTAACTACACTTTTGAAACACATAGTTAAAAGTATGTTACATGTGCAAATGACTGTTAGCACTATAACCGTTACTAAACTAATAGCTAGGTGGAGCACAGTTTACCTTAGTCCGGATTAAGTTAGCGTAACGTACTGTGCTCCCACTGTTTGTTGGAAATTTCAAATGGATCCAAACCGTTAAAAGTGCCATTTTATCCACATACCGGTCCCTCGTTTCCCTATTAAACGTACCCTGGTAAATTCCGCATCCTTTCAGGGATTTTAACAGCTTTTTTTATTTTCTTTCTTTCTCGTTCGACTTGCTGGTATGCTTACATTTGCGAAGCTGTCAACATGGCCGCCACGTCCCAGAATGCAACGCGGCACCCGAGCCCTATAGCAGCAAATTAATAAAAATAAAAAAAACAATATTGGTTGCACTTTATTTTGATAGTCACTTTAGACAGTCTACTAACTATAAGTAACTTTTCAACTACATGTCAACTAAGTGTCATTAGAGTATTAGTAGGCTGTAGTAGACTGTCAGTAGACTGTTAGGTTAGGGTTAGGTGTTAGGGTTCAGGTTAGGAGAACAAGTTGACTTGTAGTTGCTAAGTTACTTACAGTCAGTTGAATGTCTGTTGAGGGACCAATAAAATAAAGTGTTAGCAGATATTAAGCTGACAGTCAACTAATACTCTAATGATAGTTAGTTGACATGTAGCAGCAAAGTTACTTATAGTTAGTTGAATGTCTAAAGTGGACTATCAAAATAAAGTGTTACCACAATATTTACCTACATTCTGTTTTCTATCATGCGGCGTGCATGTTTGCGATGACGTAAGATGCACGCAAACGCACCAGGGTTCGATAGAATCAAGTTGAGTGTGAAACCAGACCAACGCTGCAGGGGGCGCCGGGAACAAACGCGCTCAGGCTCGGACCGCAGCAAACCAGTGTAAAAGCCCCCTAACACTGGTAGTTTAGTTCGAAACGTGGGACGGTTTACATTAAAAAAAAATCGCTAAAGTGAATGCTGTCATGCGGACCCAGGTGCGCACTGTGGTACCGAACCCAAGACTGAAGTACAGTCAAAACAAACATTGTTGCATTATTTTACTATTAACACTGTAAAGTTGCTTTAAAACAAACTGTTATGAAAAGCACTATATAAATAAAGTTAAGGTGACTTGACGACACATTAGGAAAGTATGCATATTCTGATGCAGTCTCTATGCCTATTAACCTTTTTTGCCTCTTTTAGCTGGCTGTCTGTAGAGGATGGGTTTAGGAAAGAGAGTAGCCTAGGTTTAAGGTAGTAAAATGGCAGCAAAATGGTTCAAATAACTTGCATTACCAAAAAATGACATTTTCCCACAAATGTTATGCCACAAACAAAAATTTTGTAGGCAATTTTGTCCGAAATATTGTAAACCATATCCTTTTGGTTTTGTTCACCTCTGAAAAAAGCCGAGCGGGGATTTCCTCAAAGTTTGAATTAAATGGCCACTTGCGGTGAGGGTCATCTGTTGCCTTGATTGCTCTCGCCATCTGTACTCGTTCCTTTTATCCCCGAGTTTCGATTGATTGGAAGAAAATCCCTGGAAATCCAGCTCCTATCTGGAATGGGAGAGAGATGCTTTTCCTCCTCACCCTGTGAAATGTCAACACAAGCAGATGGCAGGAGAAGATGAGACAAAATCTTCCTCTTAGCCTTGTTATAGGCGTCCTGCAAACGAGAACATCCTGTCTGCTCTGAAAGGGTGTGTGAGGAACCTGTCAGGTTCAGATCACATAATGGTCACTATAATCTAAGCAATTTCATTTGAAACCATCAGTATTGATATACTGATTGGAAGAATGGCAGGTAAAAGGCTGTGCCTAAATGTTTAATCAATAGAGTCTTGTAAATTGCCATATAGGCTACTGTAAATGAAAAGCCTCAGAGATCTCCTAACCTCTACATCCATTATTGGCTCTTTCCACACAACGGACATGCTTGATTCAAAGATTGACGTGAATCAAAGGATTTGGCTTAATTGGCATCAAATATTGTTTAACTCAATTCATTTAACATTTATTTATATAGTGCTTTTCACAAGGTGTTAGCTCTTTATATTTGCATTTTTTCTAATTTAGCTTACAGTTGTGTAGCATGCGGCATTGTTTTGAACATGTGACTTGGATAGTGTGTGCTCCTGTTGTTCTGTGTGGTCTGATTTACGAGTCTTTGCTTGTCTTTATGGCCCAGTGAGCGATAAGAGTGTAATCAGCTTACACAAGCACTGATCCCAGTCCTGCACTGTCTAACAGTAAACACACACACCCCTCATTCAAATCGCCACATTATGCAATATTACACGCTCACATAAGCACCGGTTACATGCCCTGTGTGCTGGGGAACAGCTCCGGATGTTTGCTGTTTTGGTCAGGCGGAAGGAAGCCCTCTATTTCTGTCTGTTTGTGAGATTGTAATATAGAACTCACTGTTCAGTTTGCAAAATAACCAGCGGTTAGTGTAAAACTTCTGTAGGACTGACTGGGAGATATAATGAACATTTCATGTGTGATTAGTATCCACAAACAATGAAGGTTTTTATTTGCAGTGGTCAACATTTGACGTGGATCAAAAACTTTCATCAAAGTTATACTTGAGCATTACCCGTCCTTGTCTTAACTTTTTTTATCCTCTTCAAATGTTGACTACAGTATTTTGGTAACAATTTACAAAAATGTTTCATTAGTTAACATGAACATATAATTTTTACAGATATACAGAATAAATACTAGAGCATTTATTCGTATTTAATGTTCATTTGAATATTTTCTAATACATTGTTAAAATCAAAAGTTGTATTTTTTAACAAAAGTTAATGCACTGTGAACATACAATGAACAACTATTTTTATTAACTAACATTAACAAAGAAACTATGTATTATTGATTGTTCATGTTAGTTAATGCATTAACTAATGTTAACAAATGAGACCTTAATGTAGTGTTACCTTTATATAGGCTGCAATTCATGTTTTTATTTCCACAAAAACTTCACAAACAATATTTAAAATAAAAATGCAGTTCTTTTGAAATTTCTGTTCATCAAATAATCCTGAAAAAAAATAAGTCACTAAGCAATGGTATTCAAACTTGTTGCCAAGAACAAAGTATTTATTGTTAATTCTATTTAATTATATCCGCTGTAGCATTGTAGAAATTTAGTTTGTTTTAGTACAAATGTTAAATGGCGCACACAGACCTTTTTCCCCGTTTTTAATTAACAATAAACAATCCAGAATGGGAACATGAATACACTGTGACCCCTTTCACAAAATGTCCCATTGATCCCGGGAAATTGCCTGAACGCCTTCTGTGTGAACACAAACATGACCCGGGATTGATGCTGGGATCGATGCTGGGTCGGGGACCTAGTAACATTGTCCGCGTTCAATCCTGGAACACGCACTATGTGAACAGCCGTGTTCCAGCCGTGTTCAATGATGATGCTAAAGTGAAGTGAAAGCAGGCTAGTGAAACGGTACGTAATGCGCTAGTTTATAATCGAATCAGAGAAACTAATGCACAAGTGGCATAAGAAAACTTAAGTTACAAGTCACATCAATGTCATGTGTCTTTATGGGATTTTTATGGGTTGTGTGTGAACACACTCTCTGATTCTGGAAAATCACTGGCAGCGTGAATGAATCAAAAACAAACGAACCCGGGTCACTTTATCAGTGTATTTTCCGGAATCTGCGTGTGAAAGGGACTTGTGACAGTTCAATATCCCAACCCCCACTCCCACCCTGCTTAACTATACTTCCATTCTTATTTTGAGCAAAAATGCAATGATTGGAATATTTGTAATTTTATATAGCTAGCAAAATTATTACAAACATTCTATCACACACTATATCCTTTAAAAACAGGTTTTAGATTTATCCGAAGCCCTGTTTACACCTGGTAATACGATTTTGGATGGGATCATAAGTGAACAAAGTTTTGAGCTTGTCCATTTTCGACCACTTCCAGAGGTAGTCGAAAATGTTTTTGACTGGATTGCTTTCATTTGGTCGAACGTATTCGAACATCCACAAAAGACATCCTACTCTCCACCTATTGACCTAACACTTAAAGGAGTAGCAAATGAGCACAAATGCTCGCCTTTCCCTGTTCTGTGAACTAATCTTTTTACGAGTAATTTTGTTCGTTTAGTTCGTTGAATGAACGAAATGACTCGAAAAAAGATTCGTTCGTTTTGATGAACGAGTTCGAACAGTAGAGTCACGAACACGAACAGAGCAAAGCGAGCATTTGTACTTATAAAACTTAAATTGAAATGGCGATCGTTTCGCTAGATAGAACCCTTATTCATCGTCTGATGTCATTTAAAACCCTTTGAAGCTGCAATGAAACTCTCATTTGGACCTTGAACTGTTTGGTACCTAATGAAGTCCATTATATGGAGAAAATCCTGGAATGTTTTCATCAAAAAGCTTAATTTCTTTTCGACTGAAGAAAGAAAGACATGAACATTTTGGATGACATGGGGGTGAGTAAATTATCAGCAAAAGTTTTTTTTTTTAAAAGTGAACTACTCCTTTAAACATTACGGGATTTAAACTTTGTTGGCTGAAGACGTAATTTTGGTTTGAACGAAAACAAAAAAACATACCAAACATTTACCAATGCTCTCTCACCATTCTCGATTTCTAATACACACTCACCGTTTCGCACTCACCCTTTTCGGCGTGGTCTGGCAGCTATCAGAGCAAAAACGAAAGCTTATGATTTCCTGTCGTCTCCGGGCACGTTCATATGTACATTATGCATGCTTATTTTGTCCAATATATCTGAAAAAAATAAAATAAAATGCATTATTTACCCACCTACAGATTAAACCTCTCGAAGAAATCAAGACAGAAGTGGTTGAAAGTGAACAAAAGAGACAGATTAAAACACCAGGTGTAAACTGGAATGTGCCCCTCATGTACTTGTGATCCGATCGACCAAAACGCATCTTGATACCAGGTGTAAACCAGGCTGGGGTTTAACAGAGAGCCAGGGTAAAGAGAGCCAGAGAGCACCCCCCATTTTAAGAAATTATCTTTTTTTTTTTTTGCCAGTTGACTGACACGGCTTTATTGCTGTACAGGAACTTTATAAAACATTTCAAAACAAAATATTTACCAAGACATCTTTTTTTTTTCTTTGCCCACAGACATGTATTGAAGTAACAGGCATGTTTATATATAATTTACAGAAGGATCAGAATGGAGGGAAAAAAAAACAACAACAACAAAAAAAAAAAACCCACATTGACTACAAAAGACAGTAACAGCCATGGTAATTTAATATTTTGTTGAGCTCTGCATATTTGAGCAAGCACAGGAATCTGAATATCTTGAGATGATGTCAGTATTGTATTTGAGATGAGCTCATTCGAGGTCTTAGACCAAAAGAGAGTTGACATTTTCATTTTTTTCATTTTTTAGCTGACGCTTTTATGCAAAGCGACTTACAATTGCTATATATGTCAGAGGCCGCACACCTCTGGAGCAACTAGGGGTTAAGTGTCTTGCTCAGGGACACATTGGTGTCTCGCAGTGGATTCGAACCCGGGTCTCTCACACCAAAGGCATGTGTCTTATCCACTGCGCCATCACCACCCATACCATCCAGTCCGAGTCAAGACCAGAAAACAGTCAAGATCGAGACAAGATTGGCAAGAAAACATGGTCTTGAACTCAACCCTATTCTGGTCACGGTCATGACTTGGACTTGAACGAGCTGGTCTCGACTACAACACTGGGAGATATTCACCACATATTGAGCTTAACTAAACCATTACTGGCCATTATTTTGCTATCAAATCAAAAAGTCCATTATAACGAGGCCGTGTTGGGCTGGACGGTGAGAAGTTCATAACAGCATGTCTGGATGGTTTCACAGCACCAGTTAAGACAAAGGGCATGATCCAATGAAGTCTATATCTCTACACTGTATCAGACTAAGTACAGAAAAACAGACAGATGGGGTGTGTAAGTAAGAGAGATCTCATGCTTTAACATACGTTCCCTTTTTAACAACAAAGTAGAAAAATGGGCTCATACTGTACAGTTATTTTCATTCTTTTTGCTTTTGTAGTATTGATGGCATGTCAATACTAGATATCATAAAATAGCATTTTTTTCAATAAATTAATGTTTCAAATAATAGTGTCGTAACCCTGTTAAGCAGTAGCGATGCAAAGCAGCCATTCCAAAACTGTGGAGCAAAGCCATGAAGTGATTTCCGGTCTCCATCAGCACCGGCCTGCACAGGGATTTTAATATGCGTCTCTATGCAGTACTGCACAGCAGTGAAAGATGCTTAAACCACCGTCCAATGGAATGGGGAAGGGAGTATTCACATTAGTTGGGTAAATAAGAGTTAGAAGATAAGAGAAACATAAGCTCTCAGAACGGTTTGTAACGATTTATATAGCCAGACTGGGTCTTACAGTAAATCACCTCTACATTGTTATTTTGTGTGAATTTTAGATCATGTTTTACATTGAAAATAATGTAGCCTACTGGTTCAATACAATCATTAAACAACACTGGTTATGTAGACCATACATTTTAAGTCACTGTTTTCTCAGGTTTAGTGTATGTTAAATATTAAGATTGACATTTAAATATTGAAAGAACTTAACATAAATCATTGCGTCAGGAGTTGAAATAAGGTGTAACATTTGGGGAACCTTTTTTTTCAGCAAGTCAGGACGTAAACAGACATGAAGGGACGCTCTTAATGAACCTTAAACGAAACAGCGGCAAAGTGCAACTCAAACATACTTGCACAAACACAAAAGTTCTGTACAATAAATTAAATATCTTTATACATTTCAAAGACTAACCGCAGTCCTATGTGGATGGAGAACGGCTAAAGAGTTTACCATGAATAAACAATCATTCTGTACTAAAATGATATTCACACTATAAAACCCATCAACTTAGTCCTTCTGTCATTGCACCCTTAAACATTCGGGAATAACTTTCCATTATAAAGACAATCATTTGCCAATATACTCATAAAACAATTGCAATCTGTACATAACCCATCTATTCAGTCAAATTGAAGACAAACAGAACCAGAAGGTCAAGCTCTGCTCATTCTCGGAAAAGCGTATACCTGTGTACGTCAGGTACATGGCTGTGCTTATGGTGGGGCTCCTGGTGTGAACCCAGTGTTAAAAGTCCAAAAATATTTACCCACGTTCTTTCAGGTAATAAATCTGTACGTGCACACTGTATGGATAAATGAAATGCCTCGAGACCTGTTTACCTTCACACATTAGGAAATACAAGAGAATATTCCGAAGCTTCGAGGCGACCAAAGATCATGCGCTGTTTGTCCAGATCGTCTACTATGGTACTAACATGTTACCATACAACCCAGCATTCGTACATAAGCACCTTTGAGGAAAAGTCCAAAATCTTGTTGTGGGAGTTGTCTGAGTCAAATCGGCAGTAATATTCATCCACCAGTAATGATTGTTTCATCTAAAGGTGTATTTGGAGAATTGTGCTCTTTAACCATTCGATATAAATCGAGCCTCCAAGGTTCGTCAACTGTATGTCTTGTGAAATCTCTTTTGCGCACATTAGCATACAGTGAACGATGAATGTAGTCCAGAAGCTTGACATGTTGTGGACTTGTTACTGATCATTTCCCTGAACCCTGACCTCACAAGGTCTCAACCTGTGTGTGATGGTTGCCAACGCTGATGGAGGGTAATCAAAGCACCTGAAAAAGCATGAGGTGTAGTTGCTTTTCTGAACCTGAAGGAGGACTTTGTTCACAAAGCTAGGCCTATGAGGTCAACACAAAGTTTTTGTCTTGTAAACTTTAAGGTCTGTCGCGTCCATGTGCATCGAGTGCTTGAGTTGGAACAGAACTGGCACTTTTTACCCAACCCAGGCAACAACAACCACATATGGAGCGACCAGCACCAGGGTTTAAAACTAAAATATGGCTCACAATGTAGACTATAGCACGCAGTAGCACAGTTGAGATTTGTTTGCACAGCCTATGATGGCGTCGATGAGTTCCAATCAAAGCGATGATCTTTCAGACAGAGAGAAGTTCAGGACACTGCAAATGGGATTCATAATAGCCATGTCCCCTTTGTTTCTTCAGGATAGAGATTGGTAGTCTTTGGGGGCTGCATGTTATTTGGTCCCAATTGGTCATTAGTTTGAGAGACGTGTGGAGAAAATTGTCCAAGGAACGTTTGATTTTTTCAAAAGAAGTGAAGAGAAGAACAAGAACAAATTGGGATGCCCTCTTCTCTGAAGTTCAGAGTCTGGCTCTGTTTAGAGGATGTCACCCCTATGGCCATCAGGCCTACGGACTGGGGTTTAACTGAGGTTTAACCCAAGAAGACCACAGGGTGATCTCTAGGGTGATGTTTTCTTTCTGGGACTCTTGGTCTTCACCGTTAGGGTGGGTGAAGTGTTTGTGTGAAGCCAAGCGTTCTGCCAGTCCGGTCGACCGTCACAAACACTCCTCCGCCAGCGCATTAATTCCTGCAGAGTGGCCCGCTGATCTCCACATGCACGTGACCTCTGGAGCACCTATGAAAATGACAGAAAGGTCATGTTTAGAATGGTCCATAATTGGGTGGATCTACAGCAGGGGTAGCCAACCCTGCTCCTGAAAGGCTACTTTCCTGCACACTTCAGTTCAACCCCTGCTCCAAAACACCTATTTTCAAGTGATCTCGAACACCTTGATTAGTTGGCACAGGTGCGTTTGTTTAAGGTTGGAGCTAAACTCTGCAGGATTGGTAGCCCTTCAAAATACGTTTTGGCTACCCCTGATCTACAAGTATATATATATATATATATATATATATATATATATATATATATATATATATATATATATATATAAACTACTTACCACCAATGATACAGAACAGAAATGATTCAAAATATAACCCAAATAGGTAAAGCACAAAGCAGCTAAAGCAGGAAATGAAATGTCCAACATTTGGTGGAGCAGTGATTTGAGCGAAGATATGCCATACAATACATACAGGTGTCCATGGTAAAGAATAGGACAAATCATAGAAGAGGTGTTTTTCAAGTCATTGTATTGATGAATTGAGAAAGATAATAAGTGCAAGTACCTGGATAAGAAGGGCCTGTTGATGTTAAAAGAATAAAAAGACAAGAAAACATGCCTCTCCTAACAGCTGGTGCCTGATGCAACTGGCAACCCTAACATACGCACATACACAAAACCCACCAATGGGCGCCTCCCATCCATCATACAAGCGTAATCAATAAACCAATAAATCAATCCATTCCAATCATCTGCACACTGGTAAATGCCACAAATGGAACAGGACCTCTTGCTGTGCCTCTGATCCATTCATGACGGATGCAGGGATGAGGGAAAGTCACATGGCTTTAGTTTGGTCAAAGAGAAAGCCCCCTGTCCATTTGTTCTCTTTCTCTTTCTCTCTCTCTCTCTCTCTCTCTCTCTCTCTAATAGGACGTCAGAGGAGTGAGTAAAAGCAGAACTAGTGCTTAACGAGACTGTCATTTGTTGTTATTGGTAAAGTTGAACTTACAGAATCCTTACAAACGGTCTTTTGTACATACAGCAAGAACCAATGTGGGCCGCCGACCTAGTTTGAACCTTAATCTTAACCAATTACTGCCCTTGAGCAAGGTTACTCTGGGTGAAGCATCTCTGTTTTAAATGTTGGATACACGTTTAATGTGCTGAAGAATATAACAGAAATAACCAAAACAGCAGATTTGAAATATAACAAATAAAAATGGAAAGAAATAAGAAAATAAAAACAGTCTGGGACATCAATTTCTTTGATAATCAATTGACAGAATAATTCAGCGATTCAGACTTTGCAATTCAAATGATATGGCGTGTCTGGAGGTTTCCAAACAAGAAATGGCCCCAATTAATAACTGGTGTCCAAATCCATATGCACCAAGATGAGAATCCAACAGAATGAAGAAAACGAAAAACACAAAGCCAGGAAAAATCCTTAAAACAAGATCAAGTAATTTCAGATACCTAAATATGATGAGGAATACAAGAAGAGTTGGGGATCAGGAATTTTGTACTGAATCTAGTCCAAATCTAACTAATATGTTTAATATGCTAATTTTATGACACTCCCCTAAACCCTTCATGTCATAACTAGGGTAGGGTGACCATATTTTAAATACCAAAAACCAGGACACTCGGCCCAGCAAACACATGGGCCAACTCAAATGATACTCGAAGTTTACTCAAAGATACCTTATTAATTTCAATACATTTAAAGTAAGTTATGCCTCCTCTGTATGGATAGAAAATTGTTATATTGTTATATGAAAACAGGATATGTCCTAGGAAAACAGGACAGTTGGTCACCCTAAACTAGGGGGAATGTATGTTTAATGCTGATAATCCTCCTGTTGTCTGCTCGAGGAGAGCATTTAGGGAGATACGGGGGCCAAGCATACAGTGGATACTGTTGTTAGACTATCTCAAATGACGTAACGGGATGCCCCTGGCCTATTTTACCACTCCAGTCTGCTCTGAGAGGGAACTCATCCAACAGTGTGAGAGTGTAGTGGCGATGTTACAGTACAGCAGAAGCGTATTCTAGGAATCCAGGCCATTTACAGACGTGGACACCCACGTACGCTGCTCGAAAGTCCTGATCCATAATTTACACCTATCTGTCTACTCTCAGTTCTGACATCACTTCGCTAGCACAAAGATGGCACAGAGTGTACCAAACAAATCATGCACACACACACACACACAGTCAAGTCAGTCACGCACACTCATTTAGACAAAGCACAACGTCTGTGTCAATCACAGCATTCACACCTGTAATGCTATCTGGATGGTACACAAAGCCGCACAACAAAGCACCTGGATCACATGCAGCTATTCATATTCAATCCAAAAAAAAAACCTCATTATATTTAACCTTGCATTATTAATGCGCTTCATCAAAGGGCACACATGCACATTTAGAGATGTAGATACAGACAGGCGGGCTACATGGCCACTTATACTCTAAATTTAGCCTAGCCTCTGAAACCATCGGGGACATCCAGTTCTTTGACAATCAATTGACAGAATATTCAGTGATTCAGCCTTTGCAATTCAGATGAGATGGTGTCTCTGGAGGTTTCCAGAAAACAAATGGACCCCATTACACGCTAGTGTTCAAATCCATGGATAAACACCTCAAAATACGGCAGTAAAAGTCCTTGAAAAAAATAAAATGATTTCATTAAGCAAATATTGAACAATTTCAGAGAATACCTTGAATTGAGTAAATTTTCTTGCGCCACTGGATTTGTTCCTCCTCTTGTTTTAAGGTTAATGTTTGCCAGTATGATAAGATAGATAAACCCCAAAGATTCATACAGTATATATATGAAAATTACAAAAAACAACACACTAACAGCATGTGCCAAACTGAAGGGCCGCAATTTTGAAATTGTGTATGCAAATAAGGGCAGCTGGTCAGTAGGCTTAGAAGAAGGGGAGGACACATGGAAATACCTCATCCCTGGGGAAAGGGGCGGCCCGTGGCTGACATTCAGCCTGGCTCACCCCTTCATGAGATGGAGGGCTGGAATTCAATATGGGTCATGCCTGAATGTCAGCGCAGTGAAAGGTCAGCGGGGACATGTGAGGCTCATCACGTACTTATCATCCATGGGGCTTCTGCAGCGAGGACTGCACTGCATAAGCCCTGACACCTACTAAAGCAATCTTGATACAAAGGGCAAAGGTCAGGGAATCATTATTAACACGCATATTATGGGATTCTCACTCTGCTCTGCTGGGGCATTCGGCGGAACACATAACTTGCTTTCTCCGCCTCTTACGTTGTCCTCATTGTCCTTTTATATGAGATACTATCTCTCGCCATTTCTTATCTATGCTGTGTACAGCAAAACTGGATACTATTCATATTGAGGTGGCAGTAATGACAACTGATAAAATGGCTTTTTATATGCTTTTCAACAGTTCTCAGTGTCTTTAGCATCTGCAGTGGTTTTCAACTGGTGGGTCACAA
This sequence comes from Pimephales promelas, assembly GCF_988280905.1. Classification (NCBI taxonomy): domain Eukaryota; kingdom Metazoa; phylum Chordata; class Actinopteri; order Cypriniformes; family Leuciscidae; genus Pimephales; species Pimephales promelas. The sequence continues at coordinate 31,530,190 of NC_142775.1, read as the reverse complement.
GCTAAAAATGTGTCATGTCTGTTCTGATAGGATCATGGAGCGAAACATTCAAATGGAACTTTTTTTCATAATCTTTATACTTTTATGTTCATTATCTTACACTATTCTTTTTTTTCTTGGTTTAAGCATAATTGAAAAATAAGTGTAGAAATTTCTAAATATATTCTCAGAAAACAAGTCTATATACTAGATTTTTGTTCTTGCTATCTTGGTTGGACCTATTGGAAAATATTTTTATTTAGAAAACAAATACTTAAATAAAATCACTAAATGAAGAGTTTAGATGCAAAAGCCTCTAAGTGACATTTGAAATTTTCTTCTAGAATGATCATTTTTAACCAACTCGTGTATTTAAGTTCAGTGATTTCACTTAAATGGCATTGAAGATTACCTATGAATTGTCATTTAAGTGAAATTACTGAACTTAAATATACAAGCTTGATAAAAATGATCATTCTAGAAGAAAATTTCAAATGGCACTTAGAGGCTTTTGCATCTGAACTCTTCAAATATTCTCTGAAAAAGCGTTATGTTACAATTTTTTTTTTTGTTTTGAAGATGTTTGTATATTTTTACTTACTACCTTTATTTTACAATTGAAAAAATATATTTCTCCCTGGTTGAAAGCATAAATTGGCCTACATGAATGCATAGGCCTACATGCATAAATTCAAGACATATCCTATCCAGCAAATGAACAATTTTGCCATTTGTTTGGCCTATGTAGAATGCAATATTACATTTCAAAGTTTAATTTATTTATGATAAAAAAAAAATTCAAGGCACTTAATCCCAAGTGTAAAATCTGGGTCTCGAAACAAAAGCAGTTAAGAACTGTGCATAAATATTTCTCAAACTTCAATGGACCTGCCCCATCAGTACACCCTTCGAGTTTGAGGGGTATAAATGTCTCTATATTCATTGGGGAGTGAATTCAGATTGTGGATAGAGATATGCGTGTTAATCTCTCTGTCCAGGCCGTACAGATGTGCAGTTGGATTCTCCAATGGCTCTTTTATTATTCAGCCTTTAAGAAGATTAGTATACTCTCCTCCTCTCTTATCCTGTCCCACCCCTCTACAAGAACCCATGGGATCCCCTCACAGTGACCAGTCATGTGCAGATGTGTGGGGGTCTTACAATTCTCAATTCCAGGAGGATTTGAAATTCCACATTTTCTCATAGCATCTCAACAAAAAAAGTGCAAAAACTGCCTTATGTTCAGTTTAGGCAGTAAAAATGTTACTGTAAATGATGATATTTCAGGACTTGATTTATATCGTGGTACAGTGATGTGTCTGATGGTAATACCATTGTACTGTGATAAACCAAAGTACTTAGAGAAAACTAATGTCGAAGTAGATGGTAATTCCATTTGACATGCTGTTTAACATGGTACCCAATGATTATACCATAGTACTTACACAGCACTCCGTGCTACTTGCAGCAATACCATGGCACCATAGTACATGGCAAAAAATATTTTGAGGTGCCATGTCCAAAAAATTTACTTTTTGGTACTATTTTGTAGCCACACACTAAATCAAAAGACTCCTTTCTGTGCTGATTTTGAAAATCGGACAAATTTTAATATGCAGAATCTATTATATGGAGTCAGAAAACTAAAGTTTTTCAGATAATACTAATATCTGAAAGCATTATTAAATTAGCCATAACACTTCATATATAAACATGGAAGGATTTGTATAATTCTACGAATTGCAGAGGTTCCAATTTTGAAGATTCTGTGGATTTCCATGTGCATTTAGGCCTGATGATTCATTGTATTCTCACTGTTTAACTATCAAACACACTGCCGGTTCTTCTCTAACTGTTTTGGCTTCCAACTGACATCTTTTTGCTTCTCTTTTGGTTCGTAGAGGAGGAATCCAGAGCAACAATGCTTAGAAGTCACCTGACAAAAGAAATCTGAGTTCATGTGATGTCTTTTGGAGGATTGTCTCCCTTCACATGGTAAGTAAACACCAGAATAACGATATACCTAAATGCACTTTAGTATCTTCAGGAAAAAAAAAAAAAAAAAAAAAAAAAAACTCTTAAGCATGTCTTAGGCGATGTCGCACTCTCTCAAAAACAAACACGAACATACAAATCCCAGGCTTGGTGCATCAAGTACATGCTCGTCACCAGTAATTAAAATCCTATGGGCGCAGAAGGACAGGCAATTAAAAAGGCTAAGATCATGGCTAACCACAATCCACTAACAAATGCTCCTTGACTGCTTGTCTTCATGTTCCTAAAAAGCCTTCAGACAATTTGAGGACATCAAAAAGCTGAGAAAACCTTGAAAGACATATCAATCCAGGTTAAGGCAGGACAAACCTGGACAGTTCTGATTAAAGGTTAAAGGTACATTGGATTAAAGGTTTTACAGGCTGACCTGACACCCTGCGTGACTCTTAAGCCTATATTAGTTAACAGGCATGAAGTTAGAGGACATCTGAGGTAAAGTGAATGTCTTGTGAGAACCAAATATGTTTGTACTGCTTGAATGCAATGACAGTCATACTATACATTACAATATTATACAATTTTGCTAAAGCAATTACATGCTGAATTCTTTGACTTTTTAAATCAAGTTAACAAACTAACGCAAAGTATCAGAAAGGGACACCATTATCCTCAAATGAAGCAGTTTGTTTTGGCACATTTGTGTATAGTTATCATTGGATTTTAATTGGTGTGAAATGTTTTGAAGATGACAAAGTCACACAGTTATTCTGTTCATCATCAATAACTTGTCAGTATGGTCCCTTCTACTGACTACACGAATCTTAGCACCTACTGTACATGTCAATGAATTCTGACCCTAACCCTACCAGTAATGGGAGTATGTAGACATGCAGGTGCAGCGTTACTTATAGTCAACAGAATGTGTTAAAGGGACCATCAAAACAAAGTAAAACCCTATTGTCATTTGAAATCGAGTACTAGTGGCCATCCCTTTACACATTGGCCTGTTTCTGCTGGCCGTATATGTGGCACATGTGAACATTTGTTTGTGGTTGAAACATAAGAGTCATTGATTCAGTGCAAAAACGTGGCTCTGCTCCACCCTCCCTATAAGGCATGATTCAGCAGGCAACAATGAGCATCTCAGCATGAGGACAAACTTCATAAAGAGCCTCTGTTTCAGAGGAAAATCAATAAGAAAAACTTAGGAAGGCAGAGAACGTAAAAAAGCGACTGGATTAAATGAGGGATCAATGAAAGAGCATGGTCACCATGTACGCAGCAAAGAAAGAAGAACCAGAGGTGAGGAATGGAGAAATTTCAACAAAAACTGCAGCTCATTTTCACATTTCATTACAGAAAGAAAACTATACAGCATACGTCATTTTTAATTTAATATTTTTTTTTTAATATATTGATTACCGTAACTGCATTACAAATTATGTCCCTATTGCATAGCAAGAGCAGATCCTAGATGTTGCAGAGCTGCAGTTTCCTTCAATAGCATGGAAGCAAAAAGTGAAACGTAAAAGACGGGAATTGGAAGGTGCAGGGCAGCCAGTGAGGTACTGTGCTATTGACCAGACTCACCCCATCCCTATACAGGCCTGAGGGCTCATTCAGCCCCCCTGCCTACAGCGCCGCCCCCGCACCGAAAGGCGAGAAGTTGAGGTGACTCCTCTGGAAGAGAGGAAAGACAGGCAGAGATAGAGAGAAAACATTCAAAACACATATAGCATTTCTTACATTCTTTTCACAACATGAAATCATGTGCTCAATACCTGTGATTACCTGTAGCAGATGTGCAGACATGATTGAATGCTAAAGAAACTACAACAAACTGGATTGTATGATTTCCAGTACAAGGTTGCTTTGAAAAAAAAATAAAAAATATATACGCAATGACGGATTTTATAGTCGTATTTAGACACTTAAGTCATTAGACTCCTTATATTCAAAATATAAAATCAATCACACACACTCTTCAATACCCCTGGTGCTTTGTAATACTCTTATTTGTTAAAATTGAATGTGAACTATGCCCTCTTATTTATTTATGTATTTAGTTTTGTTTTGATTGTTTATGTTCTGTTATTATTTGTATGTTACCTTTCTGCAATAAAAAAAAAGATGTACTACTATTAGGAATGTTCATTTAAACTGTGCAATTGTTGAATAAAATAAATAAATAAATAAAATAAAATCAATCACACAATCCACTAAAGGAATGAATATCAATGCATATCAATGAATATCAATGAATATTGCCAACATGAATATCAACAACATGGCATGATGTCACACTCTAGGGCTTTTAATAAATTACAATACAAATAATGCTAAATTCAGAATATTAAAATGCACTAATTTTCCACAATACTCTAAAATATGCATTATTAAAAAAGAGCATCCAGATATTTGGATTTTGAACAGTACATATGATTATGGTTTTATGATTTATATACGGACAGACCGTCAGATGCCGTATGGATGTGTTTGTGCCATCTTTCTTTTAAACAGATGCTACTTGGTGTGCTATTGAATTATTACCAATGACATTCATAGATTTGAAAGTCTTGGTTAAATGTCTCAATACCTCACACTGTATCTACAGTCGGTCAACATCTACAGGCCTGCGTGATACACAGCAGATCTGTCAGAAGAAAATGCCTCTTCCGACCTTATCGCATACAGAGAGCAAGAATACTCCTTTACAAGAGCGCTCGTCCGGGAACAATTCATTCCTCCTGCTGTCATTTTCCAAGCAATCTTCTTCACAATGCGGATCTGAATGCTGATAAGGCCGGATTGTGCTCGCCTCATTCTCGCTCTCAATCTCCGGCGAAACCAAGCTGATCAATAATTAAACATCATGATCTTCCGCGTGTTATGGGACGTTACAATGTGGATCAATAAGGAGCGGATGGACCAGACAAGAGAGAAGGGGGAATATGAAGCAGGCGTGTGCTAATACATGATAAGAGGCATTAAAACGCTGTTTCCTGCTTCCGAGTGCCATAAGGACATTAAGAGGTAGAGCGTCCCTTTGAGGATGACCCCTAGTGGGGTTACATTTGAGTGATGAGAGCACATCGTCACTGCCATCTGTTTTTCCTAAAGTCAGGCCTTCGATAAAAGGACAGCTTTTACCGGTAGAGATCATTTCTTGTGTGGTTTGATGCCACATCGCTTAATGAATCAAGACCAAGTTGGTGGACATGATGTTTTAGCAACGGTTTGTTCGATGTTTTGAGAGAGCCTATCTGGCACAGCGTGGCGAATCTGAAACTTCAGTGTAAAGTTACCAGAGGACTGAGTATTGGTTGTGAGTGAGCATATACTCTAGTTGATGTGGTTTGAAAGGTTAGTATCCAGTTTCAGAGAGTACTAGCATGTAGCTCACTTCCCTCTGTAGGGGGCAATTCTGTCACTGTGAATATTTCATTATTCAATTGAATGATTTAAGTTTTATAAGGTTTTTAAGGTGAGCTCAGCATCAGAACAACAACAACAACAACAACATATTTAAAGACATTTAGTAGATATGTATCAGTCTTTTTTCTTATTATTTTTACATTCACTTCCTGGTTTCAATGCAGTCCTCTGACCTTGACCCCTATCATGTGACACAGGCAGGAAACCGAGGACAGAATGGGATCTGGTAACCAGAGATCCCATGGCATTCAGTGCTTCTTGAGGTACAAAGCGTCTCGGGTGTCATTAGTGAAGTGCAAAGTGCTTCTATACCCTGTTACCTTTCTAAAATACAACCCAACATTGCGATACATGCTGAAGACTTTAAGGTGAAAAAATGTGTGGGGTTGAAATCAAACTCGATTGCGCCATTAAAATCAATACAGATGTCTGCATGTGAAATTAAATGCGTGATGTGGTGTGTGTTTAACTGACGGACATCCTGTTCCTATGTACAGTATGTTGTAATATCATGTACACACTACAATTCAAAAGTTTGTAGTGGTGAATAAAACCTTATTTTATGTTTTAAAGAAATTCATTGCTTTATTTGGCAACGACACAATAAATTAATCAAAATTTCATGTTTTTTTGAAGCACAACTGTTTTCAAGAAATGTTTCTTAAGCACCAAATCATGGCTGATGAAAATTCAGCTTTGCCATCACAATAACAAAATGTATAATAAAATAGAAAACATTTAAAATTGTAATATTTCGCAATATTACTGTTTTTACTGTATTTTTTTTTATCTGATAAATGCAGCGTGGTGAGCATAAGAGATCTTTCCGACCTCAGACTTTTGAACAGTTTACATGATTTAAATAACTTAAGATTTTTGCTATAAGACATCTTGTGATAGCATAAATCAGAATTAAATTAAGCGCCTTTAATAGAATGTGTTCATTCAAACGGCTTGTAAACAATGACCATATTTATTTGTAGGCAAGTTAACCATTGGACCAGCACACTTTAACAGGTTAGTTCTCCCAAAAATGAAAATTCTGTCATCATTTATTCAACATCATGTTGTTCCAAACCAGTACAAATTTATTTCTTCTGCTGAACACAAAAGAAGACATTTAGAAGAAAATGGGTTACAAAACAGCTGATGGACTCCATTGACTTCCATAGTATGGGAAACATATGATACAGTATAGGAAACATTCATACGGCATATATATATATATATATATATATATATATATATATATATATATATATATATATATATATATAAAATAGAAGTCAATGGGGTCTGTCAATTTTTTGGTTAACCACATTATTTTTAATACATTTATTTTTTATCTATCCCTTTAAGCTCGACAGTTCTCTTTATTATGATAGATACACTCACCTAAAAAGGATTATTAGGAACACCAGTTCAATTTCTCATTAATGCAATTATCCAATCGACCAATCACATGGTGTGGTCCTGGTCAAAACAATCTCCTGAACTCCAAACTGAAAGTCAGAATGGGAAAGAAAGGTGACTAAAGCAATTTTGAGCGTGGCATGGTTGTTGGTGCCAGACAGGCCAGTCTGAGTATTTCACAATCTGGTCAGCTACTGGGATTTTCACACACAATCGTTTCTTGGGTTTACAAAGAATGGTGTGAAAAGGGAAAAACATCCAGTATGCGGCAATCCTGTGAGCGAAAATGCCTTGTTGATGCTAGAGGTCAGAGGAGAATGGGCCGACTGATTCAAGCTGATAGAAGAGCAACTTTGACTGAAATAACCACTCGTTACAACCAAGGTATGCAGCAAAGCATTTGTGAAGCCACAACACGCACAACCTTGAGGCAGATGGGCTACAACAGCAGAAGACCCCACCGGGTTCCACTTATCTCCACTACAAATAGGAAAAAGAGGCTACAATTAGCAAGAGCTCACCAAAATTTGACAGTTGAAGACTGGAAAAATGTTGCCTGGTCTGATGAGTCTCAATTTCTGTTGAGACATTCAGATGGTAGAGTCAGAATTTGGTGTAAACAGAATGAGAACATGGATCCATCATGCCTTGTTATCACTGTGCAGGCTGGTGGTGGTGGTGTGGGGGATGTTTTCTTGGCAAACTTTAGGCCCCTTAATGCCAATTGGGAATTGTTTAAATGCCACAGCCTACCTGAGCATTGTTTCTGACCATGCCCATCCCTTTATGGCCACCATTTACCCATCCTCTGATGGCTACTTCCAGAAGGATAATGCACCTTGTCACAAAGCTCGAATCATCTCAAATTGGTTTCTTGAACATGACAATGAGTTCAATGTACTAAAATGGCCCCACAGTCACCAGATCTCAACCCAATAGAGCATCTTTGGGATGTGGTGGAACAGGAGCTTTGTGCCCTGGATGTGCATCCCACAAATCTCCATCAACTCCAAGATGCCATCTATGGGCTAAAATTTCTAAAGAAAGCTTTAAGCACCTTGTTGAATCAATGCCACGTAGAATTAAGGCAGTTCTGAAGGCGAAAGGGGATCAAACACAGTATTAGTATATTAGGTGTTCCTAATAATCATTTAGGTGAACACATTTACAATAATTAGGATTTGAATAAGAATCTGTCTTACATACAATTGTTTTAATAAATCAACTAAATCAAACTGTTATAGCTAATATAATTGAGTGGTTTTTCAAGCGACTCTCACAGGTAAACCCAAAATGTGTTTTTGTGGGAAGGACTTTTTACACTGACTGTTCATTAGAATAATGACAGACTTCTGTCATTCTTTCCCTGTGCCAGAACAAACTGGATTTGTGATGCAGGATGCCAATGCCATTAGAGAAACTAGGACGCTTTCTTTTTAATGGACAAACAATCCACAGCTCTCAGTGCTGGGAAATATGACAATGCAGTGGAGTGAGAGCGAGAGAGGACCTCTCAGGAACCTTACACTGCTCCGCACAGCTCGAATGACACTGGTTATTTGTTTTGCATTTAAAAAGTACTGGCCCACACACGTTTACGTCTAAATGTGTGTTCCACTTTATGGAAGAGTGTTTCAGGGCCACAACATTATACATATTCATAAATCATTACAGGCCATCATTCCATAATGTGGGGCAAAGAAATGGCAAGTAATACAACACATTGAATTAAACCCAAAATTGTGATGTATTTTCTTGTAAATCGTACTTAATCGTTGTATTTACAACTTTGAAAACTCTGCACAATGAAAAAAAAAGAAAAAAGAATATTTTTGAATAATGTTAATGACGAACTTTATCGAACAGGCTCTTTGTCGGGACTCTGTCTATGGCATCTACATGGCATCTCACTACATTTTGGAACACAGCCATTCAGAAGATGATACACTTATGTGAGGCAGTACAGTCTGTTGTGAATCTCTCTACAAAGCACATAAGCTTATACAATGAGCATTTGACTGCAATAAATCAAAGAATTCTCTCTTTGCTGTCAGCAGGTGACAGAGCCATATATCTGTCCTCAATCCCATCATCCTAACAGATGGTGTTTTCTTTAGCTACTGTATGTCTCTCTCTCTCTCTCTGTGTGTGCGTCTACGCTTGCATGCATACGTGCATTCACGTCCACTACATATGCCCATTTCTTCCTTACTCCTAATATGGTCTTCCTGTTAGTGATTGACAGTCACATACATTGTATACTGCTCATGCCATGCCATGAATGTCACGGTCAAAGCTATCTATATGCTAGACATTTAAGAAGATTCCACCTGACTTGATTCATTGGCGCTTTTTACCTGGCAGCCGGTGGCAATCATCCATGTATTATTTATGGTCAAGGTCATATATCGTTTAATTCAAGATTATGTAAAGACAAGATTTAACCCATTGATGTGCTATTCATCAGTCTTTCTTTAACAGTCTTTAAACAAGTCTGTATTATAATTTGAGATATACTGTATATATATAAATAATGTAAAATTTAGATGTCACCAGAAAGTAAAAAATAAACAACATAAAAAAATGATATATTATGAAGGGCCAAACAATAACATGACCAAATAATTACAGGATATACTTGTATAAATATATAGATGCACATATGAATTTATACAGTTATAGGTTCAAATTTAAATGCATGCATCCAGACTTATAATTACATACACGTAATTCTGAGATTTATTTATAAATCTTTGAAATACTTAGAATTATATATCTTTAGATTTAATTTATGTCCCGTTTGATCTTTCATAGTGAATAATTAAATAAATGCATTCTATTATTATGTTATGCACAACTTAATAATATTAAAGTTTACATTGTCTAAACTAAATAATAATAAAATGTTACATAAAAATGGTATTATCAAGGTGAATTTCCAAACATCACAATACTAAAAAAACCCACCGTAATACTAGAGGCAGGTAAATGAAAATGACTTGGTGCCAGTATTATAGAATAATGGGTAGCACTTTATTTTACAGTCCAGTTCACCATGTACATATTATGTCATTGGTAATTACAGTAACTGGGTAATAACCCCTTTAAACCTTATCCATGTAGTCATCTTATATTACCCAGTACTTTCTTAGTACTCAGTCATTATTCGGTTGGTAAGTGCAAGTAGAATACAAAAAAACAAATATTTGTGTTTCCCAAACCATACCATTAAGATAGAGATACAGAGAATGAGAGACAGACAGAGGCAGGAAGCTCTCAGAGTACCCTCATTAAGTTTTAATGTTTGGTGAGGGTAACCCTGCTTTCAGGACACACAGAGAGATGCTGAGGAGCACAGAGGGTGCACAGTGATGGTTTCGGCTTGTTCCTGTAGCGGAGAGCCTGTTTGAAGCACCACCCCTCTTGCTCTAATGCACCTCTGAATATGATCTCCAGATAAGCCTTCACTCATTTCATTTGGCAGAGTGCTGAGTCTGGGATGACATGGGACCCGCTCTCACTTTCATTACCCATGATTACATCTGCCATTTGGGGTCACTGGAGACCTTCTCCCCATGGAAGACTAGATGACAGATGCCACAAGAGAGCGTGTGTTTGTGTATATGCTTCACCTGAGTGTGGTGGCTGTCCATGTGCCTGTGTAACACCGAGGTGCTGGATGCATTTGACTTTGGATGCCCTTCGTCTTCCAGGGTTCCTAGTGAGAGAGAAATATATGGATGTTAAATGTAACATTCTTGGAATATGCTGCTTCAATGTGCATTGTAATTCTCCATTCAGTTTACACATTTCTTTTATTTTTGTTTGTACCAAACATTAAGGGTGTAACAATATATCGTGTCACAATACAAAAATGTAACAATATGTATGTTGGATAGTGGCGATCTGTATTGTGTATACAGTAGTTCACCCAAAATTAAAATTACTGTGTGAGCAAAAACGTTAAAGGGATACTCCACTTTTTTTTGAAATAGGCTCATTTTACCACTCCCCCAGAGTTAAACAGTTGAGTTTTACCGTTTCTGAATCCATTCAGACAATTTTCTGATATTTAGAAGAATATCAGTAACCAGACAGTTTTTGGTCTCATTAACTTCCTTAGTAGGACAAAAATATATACTATGGTAGTCAATGAGACCAGAAACTGTCTGGTTACTGATATTCTTCTAAATATCAGAAAATCGGCTGAATGGATTCAAAAACGGTAAAACTCAACTGTTTAACTCTAAGGGAGTTGAGCCTATTTCCCAAAAAAAAGTGGAGTATCCCTTTAACAGAATTTTAAAGTCAGTCCTACATTAAACTACTATATATATAGTTGAATATAATGCATAATAATGCAATGAGGGGATATTTGTGGGTCCTGATAATGCCAAATGTATTATATCTTAAGCAGTGACAGAGTATAAACATATTTGTCTGAAATAATTCTGTATTTTCAGCTTCAGAATCATATTTTTATTTTGATGTCACCATTGTCCGGTGCATTGGTTAACCATCACCAAGTCCAAGCCTAGTCATTTACACCCCCAATGTAATACCAAATTTAGCATTTTAATCAACAGTACATTTTTTGTTAACATTTTACCATGTGTCTTAAAGTATCGCAATAATATCGTATCATAAGTTCAATATCATGATATGTATCAAATCTCTACTTCACATATATTCAAACTTTTTGTTTTTATCACAACTGATATGCCTGAGCTGAGCTACATAAAACTTCAACGCCATTCTTTTGCTGCCTCTGAATTACTGGTGTTTCCTTCTGGACATTACATTAGATCATATACCATTATCTTCAAGATGCAGGCATATAATGACTAAGTGTATGGGTCACTGCTGGGTGTTTAAAACTTCCACCCACTCTCTGCTACATCCCCTCATGTGGAATATGGAAGTCCGCCCCCCCTCCCCCTCCCGATATTAGCCTCACTGAGAGGAGAAAAGGCCAAGAGAGTGAGTGTATGTGTTTGTGTAAGGGAGGCAGAGAGACCCTGAGCCATCTGATGGCTCTTTAGGAGAGTACTTTATCAAGTCCAGGGTCTTTCACCTTAATCGTGGACCGCCTCAGTGATAGCTTCTGGGTCAACTCACTTTATCTTACCACGTCTGTTTCTCCAATCCCATTCTCTCCACTAACCACCCTCAATCTGCCATTCTTTCCTTTTCCTTTATTCTCTCATTTTATCTCTGATATGTTTTCATGCACGTAAACCACTGGTCTTTCTGTCTGTGGTGTCATGCAAAGGTTACACAGTCATTGGTGCTGTCTGTTGTAAACAAATCTAGGAGCAAGGCTGGGGCGGCCAATGACATACAGTACAACTAAGCTTCAAATGGAGTTTGAATGGGGAAATTGAGTTTCAAATGGGGAAATATATCTCAAAACCCAGCAAGTGTGATTTGAGTGGTTTCACATTTTAATCTTAAACTTCTAAACATGTATTTGCTGAATCATTCAAGGTTAATAAATAAGACCCCAAACCTCTTGTGCCATTACCATTGGAGATCTGGTTGCCGTTCTCGATGGGGGGCGGGTTTGAAGAGTTGGGAGAGGTGTGGTTGTTGGCGTTTTTATCCTGTAACTGTGACGACGGAGAGATTGGGCCTTGATCCTCTCGACCTGGCAGGTTAATGTTGGAATTTGAGAGTCCTATGGAATAGAAATGAATAAAAACATTTAATAAATACATTGTTTCGCATCAAGACGATGTGTAACGTTTGCTTCAGCACCATGTAAGGCCTCACAGACCATCTCGCTGTGACCGTCGATCTACACCTGTCACCTTGACTCACTAACATTTCTGAAGGGGCAGCTGCTCAGGCTAGGAATTGGGGGAATGATGGAGTCTTTCGATGACGTTGACGGCAGAGAGAGCGGAAGCGCAGGGGGATGTTTAAGCCTCACGGTATGCGGGTCTACTTGGATCTGACCGTCACAGGGATAGATATAGCACAGGGGTCATTTGCCATTTTAAACCCCTGTTAGCAGCCTTGTTCCATTACAACATTCTCTCTCTTTATCTCTCTCATGTCACGAGCATCTGAATTCACAGCCAAGGTTGTCAGAGATTCATTTACTGCAGCTTTGTGTCTGGGACCCCTACTGACTCTATGTATTCAACATGATCACATTACATTGACTTATGATTATGTGTATTTGAACAGTGATGTAGAATTAATTGGGTTCATAAAAACAAATATTTAATTTCATTCTGATGACATTCTCTCAGTCTTTCAGGGTCAGATTGATACAGTGGGGTCCACAGTCCTAAGCCAAAAAAAAAAAAAAATATCAACATAAAAGTGAAAAAATGGAATTACAAAAAAAAAAAAAAAAGTATTGTGCCACATGATTTCATTACAACTGAAACTGTAATTTACTGTTTTATATAATAATAATTATGATAACTTGTACATGTATGAATTCATTTATTTTTGAATATTCTTAATTGATTTATAACTGTGATGTCAAAGTTAGCATCATTACTCCAGTTTTCAGTGTCATTCTAATATGCTGATTTGATGCTCAAGAAACATTGCTATCATAAATGTAGTAAACCGTTGTGCTGCTTAATATTTTTGTGAAAATCGTGATGATTTCTTTCATGATTCTTTGATGAATAGAAAGTTCAAGAGAACATCATTTATTTGAAATATAAATCTTTTGTAACATGATAAATATATTTAGTCACTTTTGATCAATTGTATGCATTGTTGCTAAATATACATATTATTGTCTTAAAAAAAAAAATCTTACTGACCCCAAGCATTTGAACGCTAGTTTAATCGATATGTCATTGAATTAGGAGGATCAAACATGAAAAAGAAAATTAAATGCACAGGATAAGATGACTGTCAGACATGCAGAGCATATCATCAATACAGTAAGGGTTGGCTCTGTCTTGTTCGGGACTGCAGCTTCAGTTCAAATGACTGACAGATGATCATACAGTTCATTACAATAGGAAGAATATTTCAGTAGATTAAGCTAATTAAAACCTCAAAAAAAAAAAAAAAGAAAAAAAAAAGGAAATATCCAGATAACCTAATGTGATGAATCTTAAAAAGGAAAATAAACTGTGAGAACAAAAAATGTGTAAAACAAATATTATTATTAGAGATTATATTACAGATTAATGTTTGTTCATTTCACAGATACACTTGTTGACATGTACAGTAATGAAAAAGTAGTTTCCCCTGCTCTGGAGTGACGCTGTGCGTATCCAAAGACACATATGTATACACACACACACGACTCTGGGGATTCACACACACGCACTGCAGCAATTCACATCCATCAGCAGACCTGCATCCTTTGATATTGAATATTTCATAGCAACATCATCTCTTGTCCATGCAATATTCATGTGCCTGAAGGTAATACCCCCCCGTGCCCTTTACAATAAAGTGAATAAATAAAAAAAAAAAACAGAAAACATACAATATATATATATATACACACACACACACACACACACACACACACACACACACACACACACACACACGCACGCACACACACACACACACACACACACACACACACAATTGTAACCAAAATTATTCAATCCCCATTGCAAATCAGGTTTATGACAAAATGTAAAGAATTTCAGATTCTACAATAGCCATCACAGTTGACTTCTGGTGTCTGGTTATACATCTCATTTGCAACAGGTTAAAACAGCACTGTACGAGTAGTAAAGATGCTGCTTACAATGAAAAGGTTCAATAGTTTTAAGACTGCAGATGTCATTAAATGTCACATTTTCAGTTGAATTTGGGGAATCCACTTGAAACATTTGTTGTGTTGAGCCACTTCAATTGTTTGAATTGTTCATTGCAGACAGCTGAAAGTCAGTAAATTTTGCCAATAAACCACAATTGCAATGGGGGTAGAATAATTTTGATTACAACTGCATTTTGCACACACGCACACATGGGTCGGGGGGTCATATGGGATCCACGCTCATAAATCTATGATGGGAGTAGATGTACGCTAAATCATATTTAATTAAATACAAAGGTTAAGAGGAGGAGGTCGTGTTAAGACACAGCATGTGAACTAAATCGCCACGCACACCCAACATCCTCCCTAAGAACGCCTCCTCATCAAATTATCTTATTTTAATGTGACATTTAACACTTGCTCTTTTCCTTAAATGAATAATGTACTTAATGTGCCTTATATATTAGTTTTCTCAATTTCTTCGAGAGAAAAAAAGGGTAATGTTTTAAATTTTAAACGTAACAGAACACCATTACAGATCATTCTGGTTCAGTTTAAACATTAGGTGCATGGTGTAGCTGCTTTTAAGGGCAGTTGTTGGATAAGGTTGCTGTGGTGTCATAACAAAAGTGATTTAGAGCAGATGCAAAATACAGCCTAAACCTCGATCTTACATAAACACTCTGCCTTCATCGGAATGGCTTTCTGAGAGAGAGAGAGTGCTGTGGCTTTTATGCTAAATGTCTGTTTTATCAGCACTGACCTCACTGTTTTTGACAAACACAAAGCCTGGCACTGGATGAGTCAATAAAACCATACTAAACAGGATGTGTTTTTCAATAACCACATATATGAAATTGCATTGGTGCTGGGAAAGTTTAAATAATTTGACCAGACTATTCTGGTCAAATTTAGCATGACCATGTGTGCTGGTGAGTGCAACTCCTTTTATGAACTATAAAAAATATGTCATTTAAGACATATTAAAGATCTGTCTCCCCTTTTCCACCAAAGCATTTTGAGAGCCGGTTCGGAGCCGGTGCCTGTGCGCGAACCAGTTCTTTGTGTTTCGTCAGCCAAAGAACCGGTTCTCGGCCAGGAAAACTGGTTCCAGAGTGGCACCAACTCTTTGCTGGACTAGAACCGTTCGTTTACCACATCATGCTTACGTCGAGGGCTGGGGCGAGTTTAGATGTGTTCTAAACATCTTTTCTGACCAACGCAAAGCCAGGAGAAACATTTGCAGAAACACGATGGAGTCCGACTTTGTAATTGTTATGCTTGAAGTTGGCGCAAGTGTTTCTATTATTATTATTCATTTATTTATTTATTTTTTGAAAACATTATAAGCAAACAAGAAAACAGTCACAGTATAGAACAAATAAATGGAAAGAAAAAAAGACACAAGACAGGGGTACATAATTAATCAGAAAATATTACATATCAAAAGAAAAGATTAAAAGATGTACATATTTCAATTGTTTTTAAAGCCTTCTTGGTACACGAGTTAGATATAATCTCAAAGTAATGTTGTACTTGCAAGCGTTTCTAGCTAAGACGTATGGCGACGTACACAGTGACGTAACGACGTCGTTCCCTGGGCGCTCTAGTCAGTGGAAAAACAAACAGGTTCTGAGAGGGTTCGCAAGTTGAACCAACTCCGAACCAACTTTGAACCAGCACCAGTTCCGAACCAGTTCTTTTTTGGTGGAAAAGGGGCATGTGATGAGTCATGTGAGTTAAAAACAGTTAAAAAGGATAGTTCATACAGAAAAGAAAATTATATCATCATTTATGATTGGTTGGACAGGCTGTTCCAAACTTTCTATTGTGAAACACAAAATAATATATCTTGAATAATGCCTTTTTTTTGTCCATACTATGAAAGTCTGTAGGTTTCAATATGCAGTATGTGCTTTGGACCTCATTGCCTTTAATTCTATGGACAATATGAAATATTCTTCAAAATGTCTTCATTTTGTCTTCACTTTCATATTGTCCATACAATTAAAGGCAATAATGTTAGGAATCACATAAGGGTGGGTAAGGGATGACAGAAAACATTGTTGGATGAATTTTATAAAAGTGCTATGCATAATTTTTTTGATGTTAAAACACTCAATTTTTATGCCAGCTTGACATGGCACCTATAGACAAGCAATTCTTAAGTACTCCTTATGGCACTTTCAAAACTACTTTCTTTGTCTGAGCGGACTGACATTGGACAACACTGGCTCAACTATAGGGGGGAGTTTCTGAGAGAACTATTTGGTCCGTTTGGTGCCACAAATGGAATCAGAATTACATAGCCTATAGAATACATGCACCCAAACACATAAACACTTTCACTCACCGCTGTCTCTGATCTTTCTTCCTGTGGTGGACTTGCGGAGTAGGTTGCGCCCTGAACTGAAAAGAGTGTTAAGCTCATCTAGGGGACTAGTGAGGGCTCTCCCATTAGCAGGGTTGAAGAGCAGAGGCGAGGAAGAGCAGGAGTGAGCTCTGCGGGGCTCTGGCCGTGAGGTCTTCACTGGGGAGAACGGAGGCTTGGAACTGCTTGGGGGCGTCTCTGCCAGACTGTGCACCATTTTATGGGAAACTTTTGGGGAATCTGTGCTAGCCAGAGAAGCTGCACGGGTCAGGGACAAGAAGTTTGTCTCAGGGGGGAAAGGGAAGTGAGAAGGAGGACGGTAGGGAGGTGGAAGTACTGCCGGAGGGGGAGGAGGGGGAGGTGGAGTCAAGGGTGGCGTGGATTTGTCTGGCATTAAGACAGAAAGACTTGGTGAAGAATCAGCCCTTTGCCGGATGTACTGGGGTGAGAGCGGGCTGCCCCCATCCTGGCTGGTGTAGTTAAGATTGGTCTCGAACACCGGCAGCTTCTTCACCTCAAGAGGGGTAAGGGGGGACTCATCCGAGGCAGGTGAGCAGGTGACAGGGGACGGAGGGAAGACAAGAAGTGGGGGACGGTGTGGAAGGAGGTTGGGGAATGGAGCTGGAATGTCACATGCTGCCCCATCCTTGCCCAGCTGCTTTCCCCCGAGTGTGCCAGAGAACTCCATCAGGGTGACAGGCCTCTTGACTTCCAGCACTGGGGCAGGTATGTTAGTAATGGTGGGATTGACAGCTTCAGGCTTGACCACCTGAGTTGACCCCACCTCATCAGGTGGGAAGTACTTCATCTCCTCGTATACTGCCTCGCTCAGTTCTGGACTGTGGGAGTCAGCCAGGCTGAGGGCTCGTGAGGCCCCTACCATCTCAATGTACACATCCTCCTCGTCCTGGCAGGGGTAGAGGCTTAGTACAGAAGAATGGGCGCCATCCGCAGATGCTGCTCGCTGGATGAGGCCCAAGCAGTGGCCTCCTCGTACCAGGCTGAAAAGTTTCATGTCTGTGGGGCGTACTGGGGAGGGTACAGAGATCTCCTCGTAGGAGCCCGTCAGTTTGGTATTAGGGCTACGTTTTGGCTTAGGGGGCGGGATCTTCTTCATGGTGCTGTAGTCATCACTGTGAGGCCGTGGTTTAGAGAGAGCTAGAGGTGTAGTCAGATGATGGATGAGTTGGGAAGGAAAGGAAAACGCCATTTACTAAAATTCAATTCTCAATATTGAGGTAGATGGAAACATTTGTGCTTTGTTGTTCAAAACATGTACAGTACATGGCCAGAAGTATGTGGACATCGGAACACCACACGTGCGTTGTGCTCTAGCAAGCTGGTATTCTCTAACAGCTTCCATTTTCACAAATGTTTTCCACAAGATGTTAGAAGTTCCCATTGTGGAACAACAGCATACCCTGATGTCGGGTAACTGAGTCTGGCTCTGAGTCCGATTCATCCCCAAGGTGTTCAGCTGAATTCAGTTTTGGGCTTTGTGCAGGCCAGTACATCATTTACACTAGAAGTTGTCCACATACTTTTGCAAACCATGTAGTGCATTTGATATTTATACGTACGATCAGAAGGAGAAAGCTGGGTTTTTGGTGGGCTTCCAGACGGAGAAGCTTGACCCTCAGCAGGACTGTCTTTGGGTGCAATACTCAGCCCTGCACTCACTGCTTCGTACGACGCACTCAGACGTGTATTTGGGTCTCGTTTGGGTTTGGGAGGAGGTTGTTTTCGTGGGGAAGAGAGGTTCCCCCCATTCCCCTCTTCAGTGGAGTGTGGTGCAGGCTGAAGGGCTGCTTTGATTGATGTTCCAATGCTGGAGTGTACCAAGCTGTCCATTACCAGAGGGAGAGGCACAGAACTTGAGCGGAAATGCCGGAGTGGTCGGTTCCCCCCACGGCCTGCCACATCATTGACCCTCCCAATTTTTTCAACAGCCCTAAACAAAAGGATGAACGGATGAATAATTCAACAAATTTAAATGGTAAACTGCTTGTTGAAATATGATTTCTAGTGTCATTCATGACTGCTATTGCTCAAGTACCTAGAAAATCCTTATTCATATTTTGATGCTTTCAATCATTCACCCAATATCACGCTAGAAGCATATGTCCTGTCTCAAAGCACTGTATGATGGGTAGTGAAGGTGCTAAGCAGCTGCCAAGTGTGAGAGGATCAGTTTCAACCTTCATAAAATCAATACACCAATGTCAAGCTGTCCATTCATATCTGGGCTAAGATTTCAGGACACTACACTAACTGGAATGGGTGTTTCCTTAATCATAAAGATAAAACAAAAATACTAAGGCTATCAATCAAATACGTTTTTAATTAATTAATTTTTTAACCTTAATAATTACACAATATGCAGATTAACCAAATTAAAAAAAAAACATCAGGGTAGTACCTCAAATCTGAATTAAGCCACATTCATTATTATACATGATTAATTGCATAATTCACATATAATAATTAATTCATTTGCTTTTCAGCATGCCTTGGAATTAAAGTATCAGAGACTTCTCAATTTAAGTGAAGTGTTCCCCCCCCCCCTCATGATACCGGGAAACAATAACATCAAATTAGCATGATATACAGAACCTAAGCTTGAAAAGATTATTTACATTGTTGATTATTTAAGTCTAAGCAGCTTCCTGTAATACTCTAATGTGACATGCACACTCTTGTTTGATATTTCCCTTTTAATCTGAGCTCCCATCTGTTGTTCTTGCGGGAAAGGCGATGGAGTGTTGGGGACCAGGGGGTTGTGCGGGGTTACAGTGACTAAAAACCTTAAGGAGATTTCTGCAACCCAGAGTGGGGGTGGGTCTTATCTCTCTCTGATTAGCAGGATGGAACTCCTCTTCACTCACAGATTGAGTGTGCCACATCTAGATTAGCTATGAAACCCCCATCACTCAATAACTAGCACCTCTCTCATTTGTGATGCTTAAAATGAACGTATGCGATGAATGTGTGTACATGTTTTGAAGAACAAGAAGCCCATCCCCACCACAAGAGCAGATGGTCATATGCAGAAGACACAACTAATGTCAATGGCGACCATGTCACATGCTTGTGTGAATACATTTACATTAAAGTCACGTTAAAAAAAGACTCCTTGCTAAGCTCGCCTTACCAATGATACTGATTACCTGATATTATCATTACCTTGGCAACCGTTGCTGGCCATCAGTTTCAGACAATTTGTTGATGCGTAAATTCCATTGAAGTTCTGTGTGTTTGGATTGTTTTAATAAAGCAACAATGTTTTGATGTGGACAGTTTGCAGAGTTTTACCTTTCTTCACAATGTAGATGGTAGTACATGTGCCACGGTTATAGCTTTATATCTTTATATCTTTTTGGTGAATTACCACAACCCTAACAATGTCTTTAAAAAGTCCAAGCACTTCAGACATCAGTGGCAAACTCATTTTGTTTGCAAATGGATAACAAGGAGAACCAATAAAATCTCTGATTATATTAGACACTCCAATTCCACTTGGGTTTGAGGGACCTATAAACATTCATGTGATGTTTAATTGGTTCTCCTTGTTCTCCCTTTACAAACAAAATGACAATATAATTTAGACCAGGGGTGTTCAAACTCAGTCCTAAAGGGTCAGTAAGCATGTTTCCATTAAAGATTTTTGCGATTTTTTGTGGCACATATATGGTGTTTCTCTGTGTTTCCCCCTTATATCTGCTTCATCTTAATTGTGGCATTTCTTTGAGGTTAAGAATCCACTATTCTGGTCATTATTTTGTCTTTTATGAATTTAATAAAGAACTCTGTCTCGTATTCTGTCCAAACATACGTCATCTAAGTTAGGTGACTGTAAATGCGCAAAACTATTTCCATTGCAGTTTTTCGAAATATGTCTTTCAAATGGCCTAAAAAAACCCACCTCACTCGGGTGTAAAAACAATTTTGCGATAAATGGGAGTTTGTGCAAAATTGACGTTTTCAATTCACAATTTAAATTTTCACAAATTGAAGGGTAAGTGGAATCGCGGCTACTGTCCGGCAGAGTTTAGCTCCAACTTGCCTCAACACACCTGCCTGGAAGTCTCTAGTAGGCCAAGTAAGACCTTTGCAGCGTCCCAAATTGCATTCTATTCGTCCTAAATAGTATTCAAAAAATAGAATTAGTACGTCCCAAATCGTAGTATGTTGAAATGAGTGTTTCAAAGATACCCGGATAGTCTACTTTTTCCGGTCAGAATCCGAAGTGTAGATCGATGCACACTCTAACGGCTGATATTGCCCACAAACCATTGCGCGAGGATTGGACGAGGAATCGGTTAGAACTACAAACACGAGTAAAAAGTGTTAAAAAACTACAGACACGTAGTCGATACGGAGGACGCGCGAGTCCCTGCGGTTGTGTAGAGAGGTTTAGCTCTCTTACCTGACGAAAATGAATTTATTCAATGTTCATTTGCAGCAGCATTGTGAACTTTTGTAAAGACACGTTTAGCCATTACGTTTTAAATGCATCATTATATTCAAATTGCAAACACGAGGAGAGCATGAAAGACCCACAACTGGCAGATGAACGTGCCCTCCGAAACGGTAGGAAATAAAATTAGATAGAATGGAGGATTTTAACTGTGACAAGATGATTGACAGGGCAGTTTACGGTGACAGGATGCACGGAGCACGCGACAGAGCTGTCCGTTAAAGATGACGTGATAGTATGTCCCAAAGCTTGCCTACTCTTTCAAAAGTATGTACTTTTTCCTCACAAAAAGAGTACATACTTTTAGGGCGTAGTATAAGTAAGCGAATTGGGACGCAGCACTTGATTAGCTGGTTCAGGTGAGTTTAATTGGGGTTGAAGCAGAACGCGGCAGGACAGTGGCCCTCCTGGAGCAGGATTGGACACCCCTGATTTAGACAATTAGAGAGTCTAGAATAATCCTTCAAGGACATATCTGCCACATCGAATTGAATTTCAGCATACAAAACTAAATCTTTGTTAACAGATCCTCCAAAGAAGACCAATATGAATATGATTATTACCTTGCTAAGTATTTTAAGAACTAATTGAACAATAGGGAGAAAATGATTGGCAGACAACCTACCCCACATATAGCTACCTAAATTAGTACCTTTAAAGGGATACTCCACTTTTTTTTTTGAATTTTTTGTTTTTGCCTATTTTTATTTTTTGGAATAGGCTCATTTTACAACTCCCTCAAAGTAAAACAGTTGAGTTTTACCATTTTTAAATCCATTCAGCCGATTTTCTGATATTTAGAAGAATATAAGTAACCAGAGAGTTCCTGGTCCCATTGACTTCCATAGTAGGAAAAAATATATCTTCCATAGTAGGAAAAAAATACTATGGAAGTCAATGGGACCAGAAATTGTCTGATTACTTATATTCTTCTAAATATCAGAAAATCAGCTAAATGGATTCGAAAACGGTAAAACCCAACTGTTTAACTCTAATTTCCAAAAAAAAAAAAGTGGAGTATCCCTTTAAGAATTGCATTAAACTGAATGTGCATATAGTATTTTAAATTATGGTTAGTTATTTAAAACTATCACTAACAGTTTATGGTTGGTATTAAAAAAAAAGAAGTGTGCCACGAGTTTTACCGTTTCGGCGAGTCTTCTTCTTTGCCCACAGGTTCTGGACGCTCACCCAGTGGTGGAGCGCTGATGTGACCCCGGAGGCGGTCATTTTCTCGTGCGATATCTGCAGCGTTTTGGATGACCAGGCTGTCATAAGCACGCATACCCAAGTCCTCTGCTCCCTGCAGGAACCGATGGACGTTGCACTGCTCCTGCTGCCGAGAAGTGAGCTTGCGACACACATGCTGTCTGGCCAACCAGCCACGCACCACTGAATCACATACACACGATTAAGTGAAGTAAAAATATCAAGTCGAGTGACAGATCATACAATATGAACACACTCTACCTTTCTGACAGATAATAATCTTCCTGTGCAGTTGATGGCAACGGTCATTAAGGTGATCGGCTTGCCAGTATCTCAAGAAAACCTTACTGTTGCCCATCTGAACAGAGAAGAGGAAGAGAAACAAATAATCATATTAGTTCCCAGCATGCTTTGCATAGGATTGAATTTTTGAATTGAAGTGTTATCTTAAAGGAAAGACTGGTTTGTGTATAATGTTCCATTATTATACACGCTTAAAATATATAAAATAGCTTATGTTGTGGTTACCATTGCGCCAACGAGTGGAGCTTAGGTTGTAGGATGGTTATATGATGATTATGGTGTTTATTGGTTCAATCAATGAGTGAAACAAAAAAAAAAAAAATGGTCCTAGTCCACTTAGCGTTCATATTGGCATTTTAACACCAGCCTGATTGGTCGGCTTTTATAATGTACATTTTGCAATGGAACTTACCATCAAAACAATGCTGTGTGCTGGGAAAAATGTGCTCATTGTATGTGTGTAGCCTACATATAATATAGTATTCTGACCAGCTGAGTACTCAGGAAGAACTTATACATATCTAAAGGCGTCAAAACAATGGCAGGAATCCCTCCGTCACACACAAATGTTCTGCTGCTAGGAGATGCGGTTCTGATGCCTGGACTGAACTGTGATGGGCAACATCATGACTATGATGAGAAAAAAAAACCTAGGTCTTGTGACATCATGGTCCGTTTACATGTTGTTGGCCCGTGTTGTGTTCATTTATCATTCGAACCACACAGTCTGTTTGGAAGCGGACCAAGACCCATCTTTTCAGCAGTCTCAGTGTTTGGATGGCAGCGTTCACACTTATTTAAATGAACCACACTAATAGATCAATCATACCGGGGTTCGTTTTAATCGAACCAAACTTTCCACGTGTGAAGACACCCTAATAACGATTAAAAACACATAACACACATTCAAGTGGAGTAAAATAGTACATTACATCAATCTATCTATACATGTCATTAATAAATAGAATCCACGTTTAAGATAAAGATATGTCTCAAAATTGGTCTTGGCCACCATTTGGGATTTTAATGATACTGTCATAATGGATTCTAGGACTGCATCTATTGCAAAGGACACATTTGATGCAGTCTCAGAATTTGCTCAAAATAAGGTATCTTATGGCAGAAGATAAGTTGACTATCTATGAGACATGAAAGTATTTGCAAACTCACCTGCCAACCCTGGAGTTTGCAATGCTGCAGAACGTGGCGGCACTTCTCCTCTGCGGATGCTTTCTTCTTGTCAGTGAGGATAGTGTCCACCAGCTCTCTGTATCTGCACCACAAACCCAAAGAACATCACTGTCATCAACATAATGCACTGGAGAGGAACTCTTTGTACCTATTACTGCTCTGTTATTGCAGGATGGTCACTAATGCCTGTACTGGAATGTCATCTGCATGGACCATCAGCACTTCTTGTTAACCTGTTTAATAGGGCTATTTCAAATGCAATAACCATCTAAGGCTACTGAGTTTAAGCTATAAATGGCAATGCTCAATCCTAAATCAATTGTCCTTCCTTGGTGGGAGAACCCGACAAGAGATGCAATTTGAGGGTCAAAGGGTTTCAGAGTCTGGATGACCTCACAGCATCTGCGGCAGAGGCTGTTGGCAAGGCAACCATTCAAAGAGAAAGGTCAAACTTTGCTGCATTGATTTGGAGAAGAGGGATCAAGCATCTTTGGTGCGCGGGGGTACGTTGTAGACACACCCCTCAAACACGTGACTGTGTGTGTGTGTGTTGGTGCATTGGGATTATGCATTATGAACATCAATGTTTAATAATCAATGATACTAAAGGAATTTGCAAAGTAAGAATTAGAGCATTCATGATGCATGCTAATAATATTTCAAAACAACGCGAGTTGTGAACTAGCACAATCTCTAGGTATGGTGAATGGTATGTGATGATGTGGGTCTATTTTAATTCCAAAGGCCAATGGAACTTTATCAGGATGCACATTGTCCTGGATCCATGAAAGGTGGCACATGGTGAACAGATGGGAGGGTGGGAGAAAACAGGGATGCAGTGTATTGTGGGACGGGGGTGGGCTCAGTAAAACACTTGCTTTAGCCTCAAGCCAAATTAACTCAGCGTCTCGCTTTCAATGTGATTTACAGCAGCCTGGTGATTCTGAACTTCCCCTAACCCTTCCTCTGTATGACCAAGACCTACGGCATCCCACAGGAGTCATCAACCATGAAGGGAGCCAGGGGAAACCAAAGACTTCTTGTATATGAATATGAAAATTGTAGATGCCCTCACAGTTTGTTGGGCCTTTGGGGATTGAGTCATATGAACTCAACAGGGTCGAACTGCCTGGTAGTTAAGCTACGAATTGGGGTTATGAGATGGGGGACTACCTCATTTTTACAGTAAAGAGCCACAATAAAATGACACGATGACAATAGACCGTCATCTATTATTCTGAGCGTCATTATGGCGATAAGAACTGCTGTCAGGAAACAAGCAGGGAATGTGTTTGTGTACGTGAATATTAATGCATAAATCAAACTGCTACTCCTCTCAAAAGCACTGAAGCTGAGCGTACTAGAAAGAAAAAAAATAGTATACATTGCAGGTTTCTTTTAATTAAAGAATCATGAAAAAAGAGTATAACAGTTTGCATTGAGCAGCACAATTGTTTTTAATCTTGATAATAATAATAATAATAATGAGAAAATGTTTCTTGAGCAGCAAATCAACGTATAATGATATCTGAAGGATCTTGTGACACTGAAGACTGGAGTAATGATGCTGAAAACTCAGCTTTGTTCAAATCAATAAAACATTTCTAAATATATTACAAAACTTTTTTTTTATCAAATAAATGCATCCTATTTGAGCATTAGAGCCTTTTTTTCCAAACAACAACAAAAAAACAACAACCCCTGACTATTTCTATATGTGTTTAAAAGAATAAACCTGTTTGCATTTCTTTCTTTAAAACACAAAATAAGATATTATTGGGTAACGGATGACTATTTTGTCCATTCGATGAAAGCCAGCAGAGCCTAATGTAATTTTGGCCCCCCCCATTGACTCTTTTTAAATGGACTTTCTTCAAAACATCCTCTTTTGTGTTTCTAAAAATAAAGAAAATCATACAGGAGACATAAGGATAAATGATGACAGAATGTTTATTTTTCAGTGAACTATCCCTTTAAGGAAACTATAATAATTACTTCTATCATTTGCTGCATTCCCTTTCATTCACATCTCTGACTCTGGTCCATGTTTTTGTGAGTATGTATGTGTTGTGTAATACAGTGAGGATGCTGCATTGCGTTTAAGGGTGGAAGCGCAGTTTGTCCTGAGGCCTGAGCTAAACCGTGATAAATAAGCCTGTCATATTCATTAGTGCTGGGCCAGAGACTATCACACACACATCAGACTGCACACCACAAATCATTCATAAAGACCAAGAGCGGGGGTAGCTAGCATGATGATTGAGAAGAAGAAAATCATATACAAAGAGTCGAAAAAAAAAATCTTGACTGAACGTCACACGTGTGCAAAACATACACCCATTGAAAAATAATAACTTTCCCTTTCCCCTTACACACGCTCATGAATGGCTTGATGGATGTGGTGAATGGGTTCTTTGTGACTCGCAGTCTCTTTTCTGGCCTCGGGAAGTCCAGGCGTCCTTGGAAGGGACGTGCTGGATGGAGGGTACACATGACTCCACATCATAAGCAAACACAAAGACGCATTTATCCAAGGCTTCACTTCTTTATTTATCCAAAAGTCGACAGAAAACCAGCACACATGTGCACTAGGACAACGGCTGGCGCATGGCACGATTAAGTGGAAAATTGTTTGTAGTGATTCGTCTGCTGTTTGCTGAGGGCAGTGCAAACAGAATGATACGTTGAATGTCTGATAGAGCTGGGAAATATGTCAGATTTTCACACAATATTAATCCACATAATAGAGTTTTTAGGATAATTTCACACTTATAGGATACGTTTTAATAGCTTCTCAAAAAATTTACCTTCTAACATTTTTTAGGTAAAATCATAATGAAGGGAGTGCCACCAATATATATATATATATATATATATATATATATATATATATATATACCAGCCCTCCAATGAGTTTCTTTATTGTGTTGAACACAACATATGACATTTTTAAAGAATGTTGGCGAAATGTCGGCTTCCATAGTTTATATATTTTTTCCAACACTGAAGTCAATGGCTACCATCAACTGTCTGGTCACCAAAATTCTTTAAAAATATCTTCTTTTGTGTAAACGATGACAGAATTTTCATTTTTTGGGTGACCTATCCATTTAACATGTTATTAACATGTATGTTATTTTTGGTGAATATAAACTATATGTACATATTCAAATGTTTGGGGTCACTATAATAAATTTTTTAAAGGTGCTATATGTAACTTTTCATCTAAAATGAATCTTTTTTATTGCCTGTGTGTGAAGGGGTTGTAATCACACATTACAATGATCCACTTGTTGGGTTTTGCTATTACCTCTGAAGGCCAGTATTCCTATTTTTATGTGAAGTCTCCGGGTCGGATTTTCTGCGAAATCCTTTTCTCCTTTTATATAAAGTCTATGCGACGGCACTGCAGCTGACGACATGGAGTTTGGTAACACCAGAAACAGCACAACCAGCACAACACGCACTCCAACATAAACTCCACATAAATATATAAAAACAAAAATGTATCTGCTGAAGCTAGTCAGGCCAAACGTGAATCGGATCGACTTAAAACACGGATCAATATCGGCAGACTGAATTATCGAGAGACCTCCGCTATTTTTATTTTTTTCAAGTTTTCAGATATGCTGAAATAACGGTAAACTTTACTAAAACAGCAAGGTAAACTAATGTACAACATATATGAGATATGACATGAATACAAAAGACTGTTCCAGGATAACAAAAAGTAGGTGCTTTAGGATGTAACTTTTATTTTATGTACTAGATCTACTGTCTAACCTCACTACTCATCGCACTACTATCATATTGTATATAATACACATTTCCAGACACATTCAGTACAGTAATGTTACTTCCTGCGATCTTACTGTTACACTAAAATTGTTCAATATAGTTCACTGACCGTTTTGGTTATCATATGTTGACAATGCTGATTGTGAAAGATACACGAATAGTTAGTAAAATACCTTATGCTATATAACACCACAAATGTAACGTTATCATGGTACGAGCATGGGGCATTAGTTCAAAGTCAAGCTGGTAAAATAAGCCTGTTATTGTAACGTTGCAGTGGGACATGAGTTTCCAGCATGTTGTGTGAATCTTTCTCCGGTGTGTTGAACGTCTCACTGTGGCCGGCGTGTACCATGAGTGCTCGCTTTGGTTGCAATTTGAAACATCACCGATAGAGGCCGCTAAAAAATACATATAGCACCTTTAAATAAATTTAAATTTCTATTCAGCAAGGACATTCAAATAATCAAAAGTGACAGTAAAGGCAATTATAATGTTACAAAAGTTTTCTATTTCACATTAATGTTCTTTTAAATGTTCTTCATTAGAATGCAGTCTGCAAATCATACATGGATTATTTTAAGTAGATTTTTACAGAATTTGTTCTCACATTATCATTTTGAATCTATTTGTCATCAATGTCTGTTTGTCTGGTTCCTCTGCCTCAAAAACAAGGACAAATGTGAAGGCATCAGTGAATCAAAAGACAACATCAGACTCTTACTGGTCATAAACGGAGGTTTGAATATCAATAATGCTGACATTTTTATGAACTTAATGCCACTGGGGCATGAATAAATCCTAGTAGAGTATGATAAACAATCATATCAGTTTTAGGACGTGCATTACACATATTTTGATATAGACATACACGAGTGAGTTAGTGGTCACAAATACACATGCACACAAGCGCACACGAACAGCTTGAATGTCATAAAGCACACACAATGCTGACACAGCTTCCTCACGAAAGGCCATGGAAACTGACCTCTGCATCAGACAACCTCTCGCTCGAAAACCCCCAAAATTAACATCACAATCGTCTGGCCTTCGTCGGCCTGCATCACAACATCAGCCACTCACCCCGTCTGGCTCAATTCAGCCTTATTGTGATGCTAACACACACACGTATGCACTCTAACAAAAACAAACAGTGCACATGGCACCACGTCATCCAGGCGCTCGTAGAAAAACAGCATGGGAATGTGAGAACAGACGCCACATATTAACTGAAATGATGCAAAGCATATGTCTCGCAAATACCATTTGCCGTGACAGTTGAGAAAACTTTTACTTTATGCAAATTAGCAGCTGACACAAGTGACTACAGAGGATTTCCCTCCCTTCCTGTTTTATCCAAATACTAATATTTTTGAGATTGTTAAAGATGCAGATACAGCGAACATCCCGTAGCCACCCACACTGCCAAGAGCGGCATTTAGATGAATATGTAGATTGGTTTCTGCGTGCTTTCCTGCAGCAGTTGCGGAAATGTTTGTACCACCAATTCCACACTCCAAGTCAAGTTGTGTTTATTTTAGGACTTTGCAAAGATTAATTGCGTAATCTTCCAAAATAAAAGTTTGTGTTAACATAATATATTCGTGTGTGCTATGTATAATTATTTTGTGTATAAACAGAAGAAATGAACCGGATAAGTTTTCCACCTCAAAGAAGGCGGAGCCTCAGAGCCACACCTACGTATTATGTAATTGCCGCAGACCAATGGTAGTTTAAAGGCGTTTCCCAAAATTTTCCCAGAACGTTTGATCTCCAACGAACTCCAAACAAACTTTGTTTTGGCCAGATTTCGAAATAACGTCTGTTTGTTCTTCGATTTAACTTGAAGAATATCGGGGATTTACCAATAGTAAAGAAGACATTGGTGCACAGTTGATCTGTCTCATATCTACGTTTTCTAAAAGGGAAACTGCTCTCAATAACACCAATGTTACACCAGGAGGCTATATGCTTCATTTCATGTAGTCAAAACAATATTCATTATCACAGGAGAATCTGTGCTATTTTTCCCCAGTCTAAACAAGCAATGTCACAAATGTCTGGGTCATTTAATCCAGAGTCAACACGAGCTGCTGTCTAGGAGCTAAAATGTTCTGTGAGGATAAAGTGTCCGTAGACACTCTCTCTCTCTCCCTCCCTCTATCTCTCTCAAAGATTCATGATGTTTACAGCTGGGTAGTGGAAACTTACAGTATCACGTGATCAGCATCGTCCCGATTCATTATCACACTGGAATGTTACCGTAATCCTTTTATCCTTTATAGAGCGAGAGAGAAAGAGCAGTGTGTGATCTAATCAAAGCACACTGAATTATACTGCTAAAAAAAAAAAAAAGCAGGGAAGAAGATTGGAAAACTAGACACTAAAAATCAAAAATGATTAAACAGTGAGAAAGATATTCAGGAGAAAAGAACAGTAATGCGGAAACATCCTAAGAGTAGAAATGTGAATTGAGCATTTTATCATTCACTAAAATTAGTGCTGTCAAATGATTTTTTTTTTCCATGATTAATCGCCATTAAAACGACTTAAGTTTTTAATGGAAGCTATTATAATTGTATAATGTAATAATCTCTTAATTAATAAAAACAACAAAGAAAGTAGCTTATATTTTAAATACTTCTTTAATATCAATATGAATAAAAGGCCAGTATCACTGATTCTAATACAGCTTACATGATGCCTGATTTTTTTTAACTTAAAACAATCCTCACATAAACCCATAATAAATGTCATATTTACCTGTGCTCTGTAAAATATACAGAAATTTAATCAAGCTATAAAACAGTCTGCACTGCTTAATTAAATTAAATTTAGATTAATCCTTGTTAAAGGAGCTAAACGCAAGTCTCTGAGTTTTTGCAGAACTACGCCCCCTCTGACGACAAGCGAAACTGCAACCAGAGCTGTGCGCGTTCATGGAGGAACACACACACACATACGCACGTTTGCACGAGCTGTTCATAACTAAGGAGCATCAGCCGCACACTGTGCGGCACACATCTTTTGTTACAGTCATAATGAGGTAATACAGTAATAAATCTGCAAGTCATTTAAAATATATGAAAGGAAAGGCATTCGAGTAAATTACACACTTGTGTGAGAGGGGGAAACGGGGGTAGTAGAAAACTTCGGTTTTTGTTTCCATCTATCTCCCTGTGCTTACTGTATCCACTTATGATTGAATTATTATGGAAACACGTTCAGTTATCGCTTTGTATAGGCTATGACCCGTTTGAGCCCTAGAGACGACCGGAGATCTCTCCGTTTGTTGAAAGCTTCCCGATGTTGACTCTCGTCTTATTCCGACGCATGGCACTGGACAGACAGAAGTTTTATTTTCTGTCTCACGTGGAGTTTGCGTTGGGGTTTGTAATGAGCTACAAGCGGTCTCTTTCCGCGCCATATACAGATTTAATGAAGTGCACGTCACCGAAAGCAACAGATATGAGCTGGATTTTATTAATCATCGGCTAATTTCAAAATCAGCAAAGACAGCAATAAGAGAGATCGGCAACAGAACTGGTAAGATCATTTCATTTCTTTACTTTTAATGAAGATGGTAGTGTTAAGCGTCTGCGACTTACTTTCACTAATTCACTTTGATTTGCGATAGATTGCGGCGCTTGATGAAGGGGCTCAGCTCAGCTGCTCAGGTGATGCGCGTCGTCATATATGACTAAAATATCATGACATATAGCTTGGTTTCAACAACCAGATGCATTTACACTTGTCCAGTTTCGTCTGGAATACGGCACAGACCACGTCCTCAAGTGGTTTGAGCGATCGAATTCAAATCCGTCTCGAATGCGTTTCGGAGGGCATTTACACCCTGGTCTTTTCACGATCGAATAGCTATCCGATCACAGAAGACACATGAAGTGACCAGGTGTAAACAGCCCCTTTGAATCCATCGTCTACTTTTGTGGAAAGCTGACTAGAGTTGTGTCGCTCGAGTTGTCTTCTCTGATACGGAGAACGGCGGCGAATAGCTACACGAACCTGCCAGACATAGCCAGGCGAGCGTGAACGCGCATGACGTCACGCCCAGTCTCAGATTCGAGCCCGAATCCCTCTTATATATTTCACTGTACAGGGTTATAGAGGCGATCGCAGTGATCAAAGAAGGGCTCATTCAGCCCATCAGGCGATTGTTTAAGCATGTATGGGTTAGTAAACGGCTATTTTTAACATGAAAAGTTGCGCAATGCACCTTTAAAGCTACAAAAGTTCTTTAGTCAAGAACAGAGAGTGATTTTCTCTGTTCGCTTTGTTCTTTGATTAATATTAATAACTAAGATCTGCTGCTCACGCACATGATGCAGATCTCACACACACTTCTCATTTTCACACAACTCTTTATTCATTTAAAACTTTAACTCATTTTTAGACTGCTCTTTATGGATACTTGACACTTAAGGAAAGTGCGGGGCGTGTGCTTGCGATTAATTCAGCGAGAGAGAGGGCGGGGCTTTACTTCCTGCTCACGATTGCGCATGTCTGGTCCTGAAAACGCAAGTGCGCAGACTCAAGTCCAAAGATGTCAGTGCCACATCGGGACATTGGCGGCTTCAGTTCTCTCCGATGGAAAAAAGCATGGTGTCACACAAACAGGACATTCGTAGACGGCAAGTTTTCTTGTGTATTGTCGGGCTTGACTGGTTAAAAGCATTTGCATGAATATAATGTAACACTAGCCAAAATTAATTCACGTTTATTAATAAACGTTAATTCTATTTGCTGAGGGGTATGCAAGATCAGTCTTGGCGCCCCCAGCATCATGCAAAACCCCCACCCTACGCTTTATACAAATATAAAAAATACATTTTTTTTTTTTTTTAACAAATTGTCTATTTGTCCTGGCTATTTTAATAAGCCAAGCTTTTATTTTGACAGCCAGTTCATAAGCATTTCTTATAACAAGTTTTGAAAGATCGTTGCCATGTTTTGAACGTTAACGATTCACCACATGCAGAGATGAGTTCATGTATAGCAGTATTTACTGTGAACAGAGTCGCTGTCATAATTTCGTTTTAGAAAATATACACATTTTTAAATGTATAGCCAACTCAGCAATAATAATGCCCCTCCCAAATGACACTTGCCAATCTGACTAGCATTAGCAAGCTGCAAATCATGTCCATGGATGTGATGTAAAAAAAAAAAAAAGAACAAAAAAATAAATAAATCCTCGGTCCTGACTAAATTTTCTGTTTTAATAGGAAATAGAAAAAAACTCTAATTAGATCACGGTGACCTTCAGACAAAAGTTAAGTTTAAAAAGGGGGTGATATAGGAATGAATTGAGTGGGAACTTTATGAGCCTTTCCAGCACTGAAATAAATCCTGGTTTGTGCGGAGCGGGAACAGCCTATTCTAAAAGTGTCAGCATGACATGAAGATGAGGCACTGTGTTCCCTGAGGAAGATGAACTCAAGAGTCACGCTGAACCCTTTCTTGACAAAGGGAACAGCCTGCTTGTCTTTTATTTTCACTTGCGCTTTTATCTATTTCTTTTTACATTCTGAAACGCATGGGGAAAAGTTCTTGAAATTACATCCTGTCCCCCTGTTTCAATCCAATTTCCAATCTTTCTCCTTGATGCTTTATCCCATTTCTCTCTCTTCCAGTCACGTGAAGTTCAGCTGAGATCAGGGTGACCCATCTTAGTGCACTTCATCCTCTCCAAAACTGTTCCATTAACACCCCATCAGAAAAAATGGCCACAGAAAAAATAAAATAAATAAAAACCACACACACACATTCCCTATGGCCATTAATCATGGTGTGAAACCCAAAACGTTGCACCCACACACACACATATAGGGTATATACAGTACAGCTACTTCACCTCAGTTGAACTGAAAGCCCATCTAGAGCATATAGTGCAGACAGCTTGAGTCAGGTAGACTCATATCAGCGTCTGAGAAAGTGCACTTACAATATATTTCCTGTGGAATGCTGCTTTAACTCATTTGACCCGGCAGGAGAAATGGATTGAAAAACATCTTGTGCTGAGCGTATAGAAACATAAATATACATCCGCAGAAATAGAGTTTAACAGACAGCTTGACCTCAGTTAGTCTCTACGTAATATATATATGATCCTCATGGGAAACATACTCAGGATATGAACTGCTCAATTTAAAAACAGACTCTAGGAGAGGCCCCCACATTTCTTAATAGGTGACATTTATTACCCTACAGTAATAAAATGAACAATCAAAATTAGGGATGGGGCCGATCCGATCCAGTATCGGTATCGGGACCGATACCAGCATAATTCACGTATCGGATTTTTCCGATCCAACCTGCGGAGAAATCCGATATTTATGATCCATGTCTGCGCTTTAACGTTGTCTGCTGAAATGACTCCAAAAGTGATTCCCGCCGGGCCTGCTAGTCTGCTATAGCTGGCTGCAAACTGTGGAATGGATACCCTGAACGGAGGTGCAGCTCAATCAGTGACTGTAAAACATAGGGCTCAATGAGACACACCCCCGCTCAGGAAATCCATTCCGCAGTTTGCAGCCAGCTAGCAGGATAGCACTGAGCTATAACATGTTCGCTGTGTGGAAATCATATGGTGGAACTGGAAACACCGCAGCAGAGCAAGACAGCAAAGTGCAATGTTTGCAAAGCCGTATTAATTAAACTATTTGATGCATGTTTGCAATTCGCAGTCCAGAAGAGAAAGAGAGAGATCCCTCACGCGGTGCAACAGCAAGCACAACATGACAGCCCGGCGTAATGAGTGACGACAGAGGAAACGTAGCCTGGTTACACTTTAGATCTGTGATATTAGTCTGATTTCCAAATATTAAAGAATATATTGAGGTAAAAAAAAAAAAAAAAAAAACATTAAAAACAATAGCCGCATTCTGTCTAGCCAACTTCCTTCCCATCGCGGCGGTGCACTGTCATTTCTCCCTAAAACTCAAACTTTAAGACAGAATCAGCACGATCGATGATTGTAGTAAAATGCAGTCTCTGCTGTTACTAAATTGCGGGACGCTTTTAATAATAAAAAGAGCTATTAAAAGCACAAAATGTGCGCAAGAGATGCTGTTCCCAGTGCGGCGCGCTCCGAAACAGACAGCAACAAGACAAGCAAATTATACTCTGGGCTTCATATGCGCGTCTAAACGATCAAATGTAGCCTGCACAAAAATGTCAAACCGACCGACATGGAGATTAACACTTAAACAATTTATTATGTCTAAAATGAACGTAGTTATGGAAATATTTGGGAGAAAATATGGTGCATCAGTAGACTATGAAATCTGAACTCACTCATCTGTTCTTAAAGGGGCAGCAGTATAAATGTGATGATTGCGACATTACTGAGAATCAAACAACCAAAGGCAAAGAGAAAATCACTCACAGCTCTTGAATGAATTACTTCAGCTTTAATAAGCATAAATCTATCTATGATAAACTTTGCAGTGCTATTTTACTTTTGATTACTTTATTATAATTCTTTTTAAGACCATACCTGAATAGCCTAATGTTTGTAGACCTTCCTGAAATTAAAGCACTGTGTAGGCCTGTATAATGTGTATCTTTGTTTAATTGTCTATCTATTGTTTAATATATATATATATATATATATATATTTATATATATATTGACATACATACGTACATATCATCCTTGCCTGTAGAGAGGAGTTTATTTCAGCATCATATAAAATCAACAATAATGATAAATACTATTAAAGCAAACACAGCTCTGGTATCGGAAAAGTATCGGTATCGGCCGATATCCAAAGTCAGGTATCGGGATCGGATCGGAAGTGAAAAAATGTGGATCGGTGCATCCCTAATCAAAATACTACCATCATTTTACTTATTAAAATATTCTATTTGTTATTATTTACTTTATTTAATGGTATTTTTTTCTTCTGTGAGTTGATTATAATATCCACTGCACATTATTTTAAAAATAGGATTTTATACTGCAATTTGATTGAAATGGTTGGAAACAATAGATATCAGGGTTGGGAAACGAAAACTGATACTTTCTCTTCCACATCTTTTTGCATTTGAATGGACAAATACACACAAAAAGGTCAAAATTTCCTTGTGAACACAGTCGGCTATGACTTAAGTGAGTGTAAACAGTTGACAAAGAAAATGCCTGTGCTGCTCTTAAAGTGACAGCAGCCTAATATTCCTGCTGCGTCTCTATGATAACGTTAATCACAAAAGACAAAGAAGAAATTCACTCACTGTTCTTGACTGAACAACTTTTGTAACTACAGTATATTTGTAATGTATATTTTATTATTTTAAGTGCAGTGTTATTTTAAATTTGATCACAGTTTCTGTACCCGGATACCTCAAAATCTTGAAACAAATATTTCAATCATATCTTTGAACAGTGTTATTTATTTGTGAGGTTCCTAATTTGTTGATTTGCTCTATTTTATTTACTGAGTGTTTACTTGTCTTTAATAATACTTGAAATTTATATTAGTTAGGCTAGTTGTTTTTGCTATGGCATTTTTTAAACCAAAGGCAAAGGTACCTTGTGTAAGTGTTCTTTAGTACGGTGGCCGAGCGAACCCAGAGAACGGTGAATATATATATATATATATATATATATATATTTTTTTTTTTTTCAGGATTCTTTAATGAGTAGAAAGTCCAAAGAACATAGGATGTGTGCTTTTACAGCTTAAAACAGTAATGTGACACCTGTTTGTAGGTGTCACTAGTCGTGGAAAGTACCTTACAACTCACAACAGCGCCTAATTGAGGGGGTTGAGGATCTCACCTGCTCAGGAAGCTGGAGAAAGACAGTCGAACTGGGTATCCATACCGGATCATGCGGACCATCTCCAGAACCCCCACATACTGGAGCTGTGAGGACACGTGGAAGCTGTCAAACACATCAGGCTTTCCGGTATTGTTGGGCCTGACGCACTGAACAAAGTGGGGGGTGCATGCTTGCAGTTTACTGGTAATCTCACACAGAGAGTTCTGGAACGAGACAGAGCAGGAGAAAAACATGACGTTACATTCAGACAGATCAGTTTGGCTCAGTGATTCCATTTTTGTAGCAACATGAGTCATGGTGAATCCTCCTCTCACCATCTGTCACCACTTACGAGAAGGGCCAAACCAAACCTAGGGTTGTTGTTTTTTCCCTCCTTTTTTGCATTATCTGCACTAACTTTGAGAAAAAACCTGTAGAATGGATTTAAACAAATACTTCATACTGTCATCATTTATTCGCCCAAAAGTCTTTTTTTGGTGAAACACAAAAAGAGGATAAATTATAAATGTACAGGCCACTCTATTCCATATAATGAAAAGTAATGGGGACCGGAGCTGTCAAGCTCTGAAATGAAAAAATGGAATAAAAACTGAACCATATATGCTGCGAATGTGACTTCATGACTTCAGGTGACTTGAAATACAGTGTATAGGTTGTATAGACATTTTGTTTTGTTGCTTTCTTGTCACTTTGGAACTTAAAAGTCCAGATTTTTGTTCACAATCAGTATATGGAAAAGAGCAGCTAGTAGACAGAATCAGTCAAATTTATGGATTTGGTAGATGGTTTTATCTCAAGTGGCATTGCGCTAAAGGTAAATATGCTTTATCAGTTTACATTTAGTGGTTCAGACTCATAATCCTGGCTTTGCTAGCACTGTTTGAGCTACAGGAATGCCACATTTGGAACCCCGAGAGGTAAAATATTTTCATAGAACACAGGCTTTTAACTCCGAGTGAACATGTGTCTACAGCATGGGAGGTGGGAGCACGAACAAGGGCTCTAAACATCACAGTCTCTAGCGTCAGTTGCTAACGCACCTCGTGAGATGAGCGGAGTGAGGTTTACCTGCACAGCTCGTACTAATGGGCCTCTGTTACACTCACCACCCTAAGCCTTTCTCCCATCCGGGTCACGGCACCAATGTAACCGCCTCAGTTCTACACGCACTGCTTCGGGTGGGATTTAAACTAGCACACTAGCATGGATGCTAAAAACCAGTCTCTAGCATCAGTCGCTAGTGCGCCTCGAGGCCAGCGGAGTGACGTTTTACTTCCACAACTCTTTACTTGCTGGCCTCTTTTACATATAGTTTGGGCTTTAAATAGAGTGGAAATAATATAAAATTAGAACAAATATTTAATAAACTTGCAACTGTTACTTGGTAAACCCCCCAAAAAGCTGGATCTAAATGACGACGTCATAAGCATATGAGTCTGTGCTGTGTCAGCACTGTCAGCAATGAGCCTGCTATCGTCATGTGACACTTCTACTGACGCCAGCCGGCAGAAACGAGACGGGAAAGACGGCGCTGCAGGCCACAACATACTGTACAATAAGCCATTCAAAGACAAATTAAAAAAAAAAAAGCTGTCAATTACGACAGTTCAATGTTTCTGTGAGGGTGAACGCTAATGAAAAACACATTAGCTTAGATGTTATTTATTATTGTTGAAGGATTTCATGCTTCTTCTACTGCTCTCGTCTGGGACCTATTTAAGTGTGGATAAATAGCACATGTGTTTGTGCGAACGGTGTGCATAAAATGTTTTTTTTTTTGTATGATGTAATCATCCCTGAACAGAGGGGACAGATTATATAGAAACACTGTGTGCTCTTCCCATAAACCCCTGCATTACCCCTTACATCACCTGGTGCAGAAACAGGGGAATGAAATCAGGTCACGTAGTCTTAGCGCGTGTGAGCATGAACAGATCTCTGCATTCCATTGGTATGAGAATGAGGTCATGATTAAAGCGAGAACATGCCTGCATGCGCACAAGAATGGGACGTTATTTTATTAGGGAGGTGTGTTACAAAGGGACACTTGCATTGGTAGAAAGGGAAAGGTGTGTTAGTTTACGTTGAAAACAACAGGAACAGGAGTCAAATGAGGTGCATGATGCCCTGTGAATGTCTGTATTTTCATATCGTATTGTCTTATACGCTTTTGTTTTCAGGTTTTAAAAATCTCAGTGGATTACAAAGTTTGTGATACATTTATAATATAGAACACATTTTTCTTAAATATATCCAGTATATGCATATGTGTGTATTTATATATACAAAATAACTATACACAGTACACACACATATATTATGTGTAAACAAATTGTTAATCTAAATAATCTAAAAATTAACCATCTAAAAAACTATGTTTTGTGAAGCATCTAAAGCTTCTTGAATCTTAATAGTACAGTGGACATACACTACTGTTCAAAAGTTTGCTATATATAAATAGGATTATTTGTAAGTATTGCATTTTATGATACATGATAAAATGACTGTTTCCAAGTCTACATATGAGATCAGTGATGGTGTGTTGAAGACATCAGTGAGCTTTTCTCTCCCACAGAAACAGTGAGCCTGCTGTTCATTCATACAGAATCCAATTCCATCTACAATCACCCACCCTAATCGCTAAAACATCAGCAGGCCAAAATCCTTCCTCCCCACAAAACCACACTGGGCCTATGAGACCGGCAGGACACTGGAACACTTCTAGTGTTGTTCAAACCACAAACACATGGGCCTTTGAGATGTCTTCCTGGCAGATCTATAATGTTTAGATGCAAGGCAACTTTTTGTGCTGTGAATCTGCAGGCTTTATTATGAGACTAAATGCGGTTGGAAAGAGGAATTTAAA
This sequence comes from Pimephales promelas, assembly GCF_988280905.1. Classification (NCBI taxonomy): domain Eukaryota; kingdom Metazoa; phylum Chordata; class Actinopteri; order Cypriniformes; family Leuciscidae; genus Pimephales; species Pimephales promelas. The sequence continues at coordinate 31,490,598 of NC_142775.1, read as the reverse complement.
TCCATGGAGTGCGATGAACATCTGGATGGGCAGGTTTGGGGGTTGGTAGTGGTTCTAATGTGGACTTACCCTGAGCTGCACTGCCAAAGTGACTGGACCACAGCGCTCAAGCCTCTGCAAGAAGGACGTTGCTCCCTTCTTCTTCAGGAGCTGCAGAGGAGAAAAAAAAAGACTTTTAGACCATCCATCCATCCAACTTTATTTACCACTATTACATGCTATTTTTTAATAAACATCTTTAATGGAATATTTTATGACATGAACCTATGCCACAGAATGAAAAAGTAATTGCAACTTTCATCTCACAATTCAGACTTTTTTTCTCACTTGTGACTATAGAATTGTGTGATATAAAGTCAGAATTGTGAGAAATAAACTCGAAATTCAAAAATATTTTTCTCAGAATTGCAGACTCATGCAATTGGGAGACATAAAGTCAGGATTGCATTATATAAAGTCACAGTTAAGTCAGAAAATGTGAGATATAAACTTGCAATTCTGAGAAAAAAAGTCTATTTTTCCTTAGAATTGGACATTATAACTGAGAAAACATGTCAGAATTGCATGATTTAAAGTTGCAATTGCGAAAAAAAAAAAAAGTCTGAATTGCGATATACACACTCGCAATTGCATTTTATAGTCAAAATTGCATGTAATAAAGTCAGAATTGCCTGATATAAAGTCGGAATTGCGAGAAAAAAAGTCTGAAATTAGTTTATATCTTGCAGTTCTGACTTGCAGGCAGAACGTTAAATCACGCAATTTGGTCTTTATATGTAAACTCACAATTGCGAGAAAATGTCACAATTATCTTTTAAAATGTTTAATTCTGTGGATATATGAAAATGAACCTTTATATGAATTGTATGACCTTTTTTTTTTCAAAATCTAAAAAGGTTAGCAAAAGTTTGTTTTTCCTTGAGTACCATATTTGGATTTTTGAACCACTTGTATGGATCATACAGCATGATAAACAGAGCTCATAATGGAGGAGAGAAAAAGAAGCCCAAACTGAGCAAAAACATGATATTTATATGGTCAAAAATAGGATGAAATTCTGATAGCTTGCAATGTAAATCAATAGCTATGTATACATCCACCTATTTTATGCACATTTTGAGATATTGCATTAAAAAATCTAATAATAATAAACTTTGGATGGAAACACCAAGACACGCATAAATTCAAAAAATGTGCATAAAAAAGAGCATTTTTTTTTATCTGATAAAAAGACAAACTATGATGGAAACACATTTACTGCATAAATCCCTCCATGCGCAGCAAAAGACTTTTCCTCAACAGAGGATGTCATTGGATTAACCAGGGAACCAATTTCATTACACGGCATCTCGAAACTTGGTTTGATCATTTTGAAATGTCTGGCAAAGTCTGTCATCAAAATGATTTGTTTTAATTCCCTTCCAGGACTGTCGCACATGATTGCATTCCACAAAACCAAGAGTTTGAACATGAGATAACATGACAGCGTTTACTGCGCTTCATCTGCGTGCCCTGAGACTAAGTCTGATGTAGGAAAAAAAGAACCACAGTAACTTCCCCCATTGCAGCAACTTCCATTTTTCTGGAAGTATAAAGCATCCCAGGAAGTGACGGTTTTGTTCTCTTGAACAAATGGGATGCAAACGCCAAGTTATTTGCAAATGTTTTATGTGATATTAAGAACAAGTTAAATTTCCAACTTTGGAAGGAAACATAATACTGAGATCTTCATAAAAGTACAGGAGACTACATTAAACGGATATAGATAAATCAGCTATCTCTCAACAATATCTTAGTACAATGACAATTTTTATGACCAAATGTGCACATCGAATATGATACAGTAGGCTTTATAGGGTTAACAAAGAACGTCCACTAAACGTTTGACAAGAAACAGTCCAGATATTTTGTCCTACTTTTTCATTTATCCATCCAATTTTTTTATAATGTTATAGGTTTAATTTTTTACACTTTTTTTTTAAAATGTTTTGCTTAAAGTGTGCTTGTGCTATGTTACCCTAAATTAATTAATGTCACTTTCATTGATATCTTGTTATTGCAATGACATTCATACATTTTTAAGAATGGTTTTAGTGTTAGAAAGACCACTTTATATGAGGAGAGTAAAGAAAGGAAGGAGATCTAGATGTGACTATTCATCTTCATGCCTTTTAAAGATGATGTTGGCATGGCAACCGAGTTGTAAGACTGAGTTGAAACACCACATACATAGTAAAAATACATCGTTTTCTGTATATTCATCCAGAAGGGAAATACTGACGGTACTTTTACTTTCACTTTATTGGCCATTTGCAGTATAAAACCACATTGGAAAAAGATGTGCAAGATGTGTACTATTTGGATTAAAAGCTGAGTGTGTCTATGCGTTCCCTTTGTAAATAGTAAATTGCAAATTATGATTTATAAGGATTAAAAAGGAGGAGTGGGTGGATTTTTACCATTATAGGGGGGATGTGTACACACATTGCCGACACACTTTGTTGTTCAAACACCATGTAAAATTAAAATTTTCATAATAGGTTCCCTTTAAATGCTGAGCAAGCAATCTCACTGGTTGCAGAATCGCCAGAGGCCAATCAGCGTGTGCCATGCAGTAGCTTGAAGATTGTATGTAAAGGACCAATTAGTCTGTGCCCAATAGAATGAAATGACTGAACTAGACATTTATTTGAAACGGATTTACTTTTGCAACAGTATATATGCATTTACTGTAAATTGGATGAATTGAATGTGTACTTGCTTAATGATAACACAAATAAAATACAAATCTTACTCTTAGGCCGTGTGTCCACTAAAGCGTTTTTCCTCGCGGCAGGCGTATGTTTTCAATTTATTTCAATAGGAGCAGCGCATTTTTTAAACACCATGAGCGTAACGAGCGTTTTCTTCACGCTGTAGCGCCGAGACTTTTTTACTGGTCGCCGAGAGTTAATCTCATCTCACTTTTTACCCAGCCGTCCAATCACAGTGGAGGAGGGGCGGGACTAATACCACACCGACCAACTGTCACGGCATTCTTTCAGTACGACGACATAAACCAGCAGAGCTAACCGAACAAAGTGGATGAATTTTTTTTTTTTTCGTTTGAAACAAATGATCTGCGAAATCAGTTACAAGTAAACTGTGCTGCGGATATTACGTATCATAGCAAAGAAATGTCTCGACGGAAAAAAAAAAAAAAGCGCTACGCTGCCAAAACACTCTCAAGCGCCCAAAGCACGGCGTTTTCAGCTGGCTAAAAACAGTGGACTTACATATTAGAAATGGCAAGTTCATGAGTTTAGTTCATATGCTGCAACACACATACGGATCAAAATATACTTTAAAATGCAAAGTCATTTTGGCTAAAATAATATACCAAATGCATGAATGCAAATATTGAAAAGTACCATAATAATACCAAGGCAGAGCAATTTCAGGCCCTTTGGCTTGTTTTCCCACTACCACTGATCTGTTGACGTAAGACAAACATGTTGCGACAACTATCTGTTCTTTTCAGTACAGCTGGTGTCAGAATCAAAATATATTTTCCCAGCATCAATTACAAGTGATATAATGTTGCTTTAAAAACAAACCTGGTTCAAACTGTGCTGTACAAAAAGGAACAGTTTGTTTTTTCTTCAGACAAACAGCTGTTCTGGTAGAAAAGGGCACACACCGATGACACGGCTCAGTCATTTAGCCACTCAGAAGGAAATAAAATGATTATATTTTTGCAGCAAACTGCTGGTTTAAATCAAAATCTCTTCGGGGTGCTGTGATTCCCAGAAAACACCATCACCACACTACATGTTCAGGACACACTTCCAATTTCTCTCAAAAGTCAAACCAAACCACTCATTTGTGATTTTCTGTTTCAAACTGCATAGGATCACATCATGTTACTTTATATTACTGTCCAAGTCACTCTATAAGAACTGAATTACTGCTTATGTAAGAGTGTAACCAGGGGTCTCACATACTGGGTTTCTTATATAAGACTGTGCCAATTAGACAGCTCATACACCCAATGACGATCACACACATTACAGCACTGACTTGACAACTGACACAAGAAAAGGAAAGGAGAGATGGCATGTACGATTAAGAGACAGATACAGGGACTGAAGAACACAAGAGAAGAAAGCGAGGGTCACGGGTGAGGGTTTCCACTCAATAACAGTAAATGACAGGCTTTACAAACAAAAGTTACTTCATCTCATTTTGCTTGGAATTTGATGGACGCAAGAGATGAGATTATTCAAAACGACTGAAATGAAAAACAATTATAAACTATTAACAAAAGACTCAAAACAGCAATACACATAACATGGGGAGAACAAAATTATTTCTGAACATTCCCATGACTAATTCTTTAAGTTGTTCCCTTGTTTTGGGTAAACTGTGGCCACGTTTTACTAATTCATTCCCTCGTTTATCAAAATCTGACTAAACAAGATACAAATTAGTACAACACGGCCACGATTTATCTGAAACGAGAGATCAAATTAAAAAAAACAAAAAAAAAACAACAACATGGCAACAAAATGTATGCTTATTTCCCCCGAATGTGGGCTCTGTACAATACATTATGATTGCATAAGAGATGTGTAAAGTTGAAAAATTGCTAATATTCACACATATTTGAATCTATATGGGTCCCTAATCTGGCAGTTTATTAATGTACACATTGCTGTGACATTAAAATTGCAAAGCAGATAAAACAATCTGTCACACTTTAGATTAGGATCCAATTCTGACAAATATCCAACTATTAACTATGACTTTTGGTTTAATAAAATCATAAATGCTGCTTATTAATAGTTAGTAAGGTAGTTATTAAGTCTTAGGTATAGTATTGAGTAGGATTAAGGGACGTATAATATTGTCACGCATAATATTAATATGTGCTTTTTTATAAGTGCTAATAAACAGCCAATGTTAATAATATGCATGTTATTAACATAAGCAGCTAGTCAATATTGAGAATTAGACCCTAAATGAAAGTGTTACTAAATAATCACACTGAAAATTTAGACTGAAATTTAATTTAACTGAAAACAGTTCTGGACTCAGTTGAAGAATCCAGTTAAAGAGAGTAGAATATCATTTTTCCTGAATGACATACAGTCTCGTTCTCATTACTATACAGTGAAGAAAAAAAGTGATTTATTATTTACTTTAAGTGTTTATACAACTGCGTGGTTGCATTTGTTCATTTCAGATTGTTTCTTTTGATTTTGTGATGAATTTGGACATGTTTTTGTGAGATTGACCCTAGAAATGAGCGCAGAGGTAATGTCTATGCCGGAGAGAACGAGTGAAACGAGAGACTGACAGCACATCGCTGAAACACAAGCTTGTTCTGAGAGAAAAACAGACTGCGAGTGTAGGAAAGGGAGGAGGGTGACTGAGAAATGCAGCAGAGATAGAGCTGTGTGAAGAGCAAACACCCAGAGTGACGCATTTGTGTGTGTGTGTGTGTGTTTGTGCCTGGTGTGACGTGGTCGGTTAAAGCCCCGTGTTTTCTCTGAATGGGATATCTGGATGTGGAAAGCTGATCAATGAACAATGTATTTGGGGTAACGGTGTCTAATTTAGGTCACTTCCTAGCACAAACTCGATAAGCTAAAAATAAAGCGGCTCAGGAAAAGGCACTGTTTGTTTGGTCATGGACTGTGTCCGACTTGTTTGTGGCAGTCATGTGGTGTAGGATCGCCGCTGTGTGAGTTTGTGGAGGATTGTGAAGTCACACGGACTGCAAACATAACGCACGTCATAGTCGATGGAGGGAAGCCCACATACACACAACACACATTACACAAAGGTCTGTTCACACGCCTGATGTGACCAAATGACGCAAAATAAAAAGTATTGGTCAATTGTATAATTCTTTTCCGCAGCCAAACAATTCACATCAAATCCGATGCTGAATTTTCTCCATTCTTTCAACAAATCATTATTGCTTTTGTCACAATAAAAACAACAAATAATTAAGTAAATACAAATGTAAATAATAATACTAATTTAATAAAATATTTATGATTTTTTTTGTTTTATTTGTTGTTAATAAATAATATTTTATATGATTTTGTAATATATCATGTAAAATAGATTTGTTTTTTTAAATACATTTAAATAAAACTAAATTAATAACAAATAAAACACTTTTATAATAAAATTCCTTTACAAAAATATTTAAATACCTAAAGTATTTATACATATATAAATGTATGAATTATGTATTTATTTTGTTTAAACAAAAATTAAGTAAATAAAACACATCAAAACACATAAATAAATAAAACAAACTGCAATAAATGTTTTAAAAAAACAAATAAATACATGCATATTTTATAAAAATGTGTATTTACTTATTTTTGTTTTATTTGTTGTTTTAATAACAATATATGAAGAGCTCTTTTCCAAAACGCGTTAAACGACATTTTTTTAAAAAATGAGTTTGTCGTGTCATTCTGCTGCGGACAGAACCCTTTCACTGCTCCATCAACGTTTCATGCCGAATCGCTATATTTCCTTGTTTAAAATGTACTGCAAGATACAGTTTCTTCCCAAGCCGCGATAAGCACCAGCCCTGTTTTTAGCCTAAACACGATAAATCCTCAAATTCAATGAGCGCTCTACACAATCCAGCACGGCGGCACTCTGAACAGAGGTGTATTATGTTCATTCATTCCTCAAAATGAGTCCTAGTTTTCTAGTCGACTAGTAGTAGATCATTTAAGCCATTTGTATTATCAGTAATCACATATATTGATTTAATTAAATGGGAGAGAAACCATATGAGCGTTTTTAATTGCATATTTCGCATCTCAACGTATGCATAAAGCTTGCCACAAAGAACCGGCAAAAGTAATGATTATGCATGAAACATTTGAATTGTTTATTAATAAACTAGTGTTTTCTGTCAGTGTCAGCAACAAAGATAAAGTTGATGATGCTTACTCGCCATCTTCGCAGTGAACGCGCATAGAGAAACGCATACTTCGAATTAGCCTACATACGCAGAGAGTTGCCAATTTATTTTTGTTTTTAATTGTTTTGTTTAAAAGTAGATGTTTAAAGCTTTCTGTAGCTTAGTTCTCAGGCCTGTGTGAGGCAAGCATCGCGGTGTTTCGGTTCATATTATGAGACGCGCTCCGGTTCACCTGCGCGCCTCTGTGTCCTGATTATATTGTCTGATATTTACTTCTAATGTATTAATCCAGTCAATTTGTCGATGAAACATTTATTAAAATGAAGATACAATTTATATGAAACGAAATTTACAAGCTTTCTACAAAACAAAACTTAATAAGTGGTCAAAATCATGTCTGACGCACTCCAAATATTTTCCGATATTGGGCAGCTTTTGAATTTTGATCCTATCTTACTCATCTCATGCGGTTCCCTTTTCATAGTCTACTCAACATAGATGAAATAATAAAAATAAGTAATGTAATATTATTAAAAACAAATGTGAAATGTTTATTTTTTTTTTATTTTTTATTTTTTAACTTATATTTAAGCGTCATGCTGCTCCGCTTTGCTCACATGTTATGTAGCCTGTGTGTGTGTGCATGTGCTGGAGGGGTGCCCATCCCTTTTTTGAATATCGTTATCATATATTGATCATTTTTAATAATTCGTTTTTTCATGCATATGTTGAAATTGGTATTAATAATTTGTTTTTTTTCATGCATATGTTGAAATTGGTACTATTTGTTTGAGGTTTATTTCGATTTATAGCGTTTTGGAAAAAAATAAAATTAACTTTTAAATTATCATTAACAATATTGTTGTTTGATTTAATAATTATTGTTCAAAATGTTCAGACTGAACCAATAAAACATTTAAACAGGATAATTTGAATATTCACAAAATGTGTGGGTCTAGGTAAAAAATGTAGTTTTCCTGAAAACTATTGAAATGGATTTATAGCGTTTTGGAAAAGAGCTCTTCATATATATATATATATATATAGAAAATTTCATAAAATATTATATAAAATACTTTAAAATATAAATGTTAATAAAAAAGAAATATAAAACATATTTTTCTAATAAAATAATAATAATAATAAAAGTATTCATACAAATATAAATGTATAAACATACGCATTTATTTTATTAAAAAAACCCGCATAAATGAATGAATTAACCCCCCCCCCCCCCCAAAAAAAAAAAATAAAAAAATCAAACTAAAATACTTTGCAAATAAAAAAATACAAATATATGAAACTGGGGTAAATAGGCTGTGAAGGTTCCACTGTTATGAATTAAAGTACCTTGTTCAGTTCCACATATTTCTTGGCATCTCTGGCAGGATTTAGTGTATTGCTCTTGTTAAGCAAAGTGCCTTTGGGCCCGCAAAGCTTCATCCGCTGGTGGTGGGGAACCAATGAACCCGTTTGAGTCAGCTTACACTGGAACATTTGATGGATGAGCACATTCTCGCTTGCTACACAGGGGGGGGGGGAGAGAGATGGAGAGAGAAAATAAACACAAGGCTACACACGTTTGGAGCTTAATTACGCCAGGCGCCAGAGCTAATTGTCTCCCCTCATTAACACCATCCCCCACGAACAGCCTCACAAACAACATAACAGCGCCCCATTCAGATCGCAACGTGTGCACACGCTCCTGCCTCATGTCGACCTCTGACCTGCTTAACGTGGGGGAGAGGAGCTGGAATGTCAAGCCTTCCAGGAAATGCACTGCAGCAGGTACGGATGTTAAGATTACAGTTGTTGGGGATTAACAAGATGTTAGTTAGGTCACACTACTAACTGGAAACAGCTACCTGTACTCTGTTAAAATCAGTAGTGAATCGTGTGCAGTCTAGAGAATGAAAGTGCAGTACAAACAAAATATTGGGCAAAATAGTTACAAAATAGTACAGCTTTTGACAGGAGCTGCGGTTACCATGGTCCATTTTTTTTGAACATCAACAGGTTGATGCAGCACAAAACTCATAATATCCTTACTTTTCATAACAAACAAGATGTTTTGGGGAAGAACATCCTTGTTTTTGTCCAGCGAGCCCGTCAGGTCGTAGGTCATCTGCAATATAGGACACACAAACACACCAGTTCGCAGTTAGAGTTCACCCCTAATAATAGCCCTCACGCTCAGCATGACATAGCGTGTTGACTCTCCGGAGGACTTCTCAGAAGTGTGTGACTAGGGGTTTGTGTGCGAGTCTCCGACTAAGCACATGACCGTGAACTCAGCATGAGCATGTGTGAACTCGCAGTTTCCCGTAACCCACCTTGCCGGCATAGTGGTTGACAGTAAACGATGGGCCCTGGTCTTTGGGTGGGGGGTTCCCATTGCCATCCTTGGTTGTGAGAGAGACGGTGTCCGTGCAGGAGGAATCCAGCTGTATCTGCACTCGCTTATAAAGGTTGACTTCACATGGCCTGAGGGACTGACTCTCCTCATCAATGATGCACAGCAAACCCTGAGGCTTCTGTAACACACACACACACACACACAGTTACACTGATGGCTAGGGGTGGCACGGTACACGAAAAAACACCCGAACCGTTCGGTTCGCTTGTCTCGGTTCGGAGCGTGTGTGCGTCTCACGGTTCGACCATGCGCAATGTAACCTCGTGCCCGTATGTGACGTGTTTTCTTTTCGCGCGACATAAACTTGTTCGACTTGGACCGGTGCTGCACAGAGCGACCGGTCAATAACATCATACTAGCGCGAGTCGATTTGATGTCATTACCGATCGCTCGGTGCAGCGCCGGTTCAAGTTAGTAAACAAGCCAGTAAAAGTGGAGTATGGAGCGCTGCAGGTCACGGTACGTGGAGAAATGGCTAGTGGGAGAGATGAGGGAGTTGGAGGATGCGCCAGCGTCGTAAGAGTCTATGGTATAAGTCTTGTGTGTGGGAACATTTTGGATTTCATGTTATGATATTTTAATATAACGCTACAGTGGCACTTTATGTTTAGATAAGAGCTTCAGTCATACGTTTCCAAATCCTGCACTTTAATTTTAAGTGGAAAAAGTACCCTCACATTTTGGGAATAGAAGCATTGTTGATACTGTTTTTGTGTTGAGGTTGAACTTAAATTTCACTTTATGTTTATGGCCTTTGCTATTGCTATAGCTTTATTATCTATAGGCAATGAGGTTTCATGTATATTGACATTTAAAAGACAGTGTTTTAGGAGTTCCTCTCTTTTTCTTTTAAAATATAGAATTTTGGTAAGAGCTACAAAAGTTAGCAGTTGATACATGAAAGTTAATTTCTTTGTGTAAATAAGATTTATGTGATAAAAATGCACATGTTCTTGTAGAGATAGTGATACACATTCTCCTTTTTTTTGCCAAATAAACAAAAAGCATGTCAATTTATTCTCTCTTGCTGTATCTAAATCTCACCTAGCTTTCCTCTGAGATAGTCCCAAAATGTGCTTAAAGTCAATGTGTCAAATTCAGTTTGTGCATGATTGCATGAATATAATATATACTATATTTTTTAATACTGTATCCTAAAGTGTGGATAATTAAGCTATATATCACATGCTGAAGTACATTTCTGGAGTGTTAAGATTAAAAGAAAAAATAACAAGAACCGTACAGAACCGAAAACCGTGACCCTAAAACCGTGATACAAACCGAACCGTGGGTTTTGTGAACCGTGCCACCCCTACTGATGGCTATTGCGGTAAAATGAGAAAGCAATAATGTACTGTAGGATGGTCAATAGAGCAAAATAAACTCAAATGTGATCAAAAATTTTACTTTAGCCTGAAGGGATTCATTTTATGATCACGAATGGTTGTTTAAACAGTTATTTCTAAATGAAGCACAAGCTGAAATTATTATTTTATTATGAGAAGAAAAAGACCATAGAGTGCCTAGAGAGACATGGAACTATAGCGCAATTATGTAGGATATATAGATATGGAGAGTTCAGATGCAAAAGCCTCTAAGTGCCATTTGAAATTTTCTCCTAGAATGATCATTTTTATCCAGCTTGTATATTTAAGTTCAGTAATTTCACTTAAATGACAATTAATAGGTAATCTTCATTGCAATTTAAGTGAAATTACTGAACTTAAATATACAGCCTTGATAAAAATGATCATTCTAGAAGAAAATTTCAAATGGCACTTAGAGGCTTTTGCATCTGAACTCTTCATATATTGTACATACATCTGACTGCAGCATGGAAGGATTGACCAATCTTTGAACAATTCTTACAGTGTAAGAACTTCTGAAAAAAACATGACACATTAAATGAAAGTGACATGTGAAGGCCAACTACAGTGGCCAATACTCAAATCCTCTGCGTTTAACCCATCCAAGTTTGTGCGCACATATTAGGAGCAGGGAACAAACCATGACAAACACACACCCAAAGCAGTGGACAGCCATTTTTGCTGTTGCGCCCAGCCAGGGAGTCTTACTCGTTTAACCTTTAGGCCACGACTGCTCCAAAAACAAGTCTTGTATGGAAGATCTTGTATATACTTGGAAAAGTATGATGATGTTGCCATGCATTTTTTTTTACTACTACGGTAAAACGAGAAGGTGACATTAAATACTTTGACCCCATAGTTTACATGCCTTGTGGTTTGACGTACTTGACTAGTAGACTTGGTGCAGCTGTTTATCAGTAAGGGACATGTGAGAAAACATGAAATAGGCTGTAGTAAAACCCCCTCAAATGTACGCAGAACATATGTAGTGAGGAGAGGTAGAGCACAAATGTGTGTGTGGCGAGTCAAAATGTGTGTAATGTGCTTAAGTGTGTAAACCGCTGTGTCACTTGGTCTCGACAAAAGCGAGAAGTCATTTCATGACTCATAAAATGGTGACATCTGACAAACGGCTAATAGAGTCATAGTGTAAAAGATGTGCTTTATCACATCTTTGCGACACCTAGGGGAATTCAGCGCGTCTGGATGCATGTTAGCCTTTACAAAAGAGTCAGCGGGTGCATCCGTTACTGAGTCAGTAAATGAAGAGACGGCAGCATCAGCCATTAAAGAGACAACAGAGGGGCTCTCGTAAAGGGTCAACAGCCTCGGGGTGGGGAGAAAGCTTTCTCCCCGGCTCTCGGAAAGCCACGACTGCGTACCTGGAAGAAGAAGTCCAGCACCGCTGTCTGGTTGCCGAGGGAGCGTAGCGTCTCCATGGCAACCCCCTCCTGCAGACATTCCTGCTGCTCCTGCTGGAAGAGCACCTCTGCTGTGTACTGCCGGATACGCTCGTTCACCATGTTAATGCACAGCTACAGACAGAAACACACAAGGGAAAAGCCTTTGTTAAGCCTCTGTACTCACAGCATATGGACACTTACTTATTAAATAGAATAAAATACACTTTCGCTGAAGAATTGATTAACTCGTTCATTTCTCATGTTAATACATCTTTGTTGACACGTGGTTGCAAACAATGTTTCTCATTAAGTGGTCAATATAGCCAAGTACAGTAGGGCAGGTTCCTCCTTAACTATGGACACTTCCGCACTTTTTGGGAGTTTTACAAAAAAATAAACGAGTGTGAAAAGTAAGAGTTTGGTTATGCAGAACAATTCTGTTAATTTCCACCACAGTAAGTTCTAACCGTGTGTTTTTTAGTTTTTATTTTAATTTAATTTAATTTTTTTTTTTTTGGGACTAGAAATGATACTTGGTAAAAATATTATCTTCTGTTCTGACGTGCCTTCATTTTTATATTTTTTCTTCACACATTACACGTCATATTTTTTTCAACCTCTTTACTGACACTGTTGTATTTAAGTACAGTAACTTAATTCATGTTGATTTGCAAAGGATGCATCATATATAATTATAATAAATTACTAATATTACATTTTGTATCAAAATAAGACAGACAGACAGACAGACAGACTATATATGGATAGATATATACATGCATATGAAGAGTTCAGATGCAAAAGCCTCTAAATGCCATTTGAAATTTTCTTCTTTAATGATGATTTTTATCAAACTTGTATATTTAAGTTCAGTAATTTCACTTAAATAACAATTAATAGGTAATTATCATTGCCATTTAAGTGAAATCACTGAACTTAAATATACAAGCTTGATAAAAATGATCATTCTAGAAGAAAATTTCAAATGGCACTTAGAGGCTTTTGCATCTGAACTCTTCATATGCATATATATATATCCATATACATGTCTATATATGGATACTGCTCATTTAAAACAAGCATGTGTGTTTTATCAGTTAAAGCTTACAGATAGATGATAGATAGATAGATAGATAGATAGATAGATAGATAGATAGATAGATAGATAGATAGATAGATAGATAGATAGATAGATAGATAGTATTACACACTGTTCATATGTCTATATATTGATACTGCTCATTGATAGCAAGCATGTGTGTTTTATAAGTTAAAGCTTACACTTATGAAGTATATTTATATATTTAGCATTCCACTTATTTTCCAAACAATATCTATGCGCGCAAAGAGCTACAGTAGCATGTGCGTTAATCAGCTCTTAACGAACATGGCTGTGATAAGTGTTCCACGTTAACCCTTCACACTCATTAACTCACAGTTCCACACGCTACAGTGAGCTGCTTTATTCCAGGAATTCATCCTAACATCCCAGTCACTGGACTCATTTAAGTCATTTATCATCGCAATCCGGTCGAGATGAAAGTTAAAGAAACAAGGAACCCAAATAGAAGGGAATTCAAAAAGATAAAGCATGTGAACATAAGGTACAATTTTTTTCTGATGGAAAGGAGTAGGTGGTGGCCTTTTCCCCAATAATAGAATTCCTCAGCCACACTTCAACTTCAAACCATCTAGCTGCTGATTTAAGATATGTTTTTCATAGCTCTCAAGAGCTTATATATGATGGAGCCTTTTTGATATTGCCGATCAAAAGTCCATCTGAGGGAAGTGCACGTTCTTCCAAGTTTAATGTGGCAACACACACTGGATGAAGTACAAACAGCAACAGTGGAAGTAATGGAGAGGAAAGAAAACAAGCATGTTAGAAAAGATCATCAATTTCTCATCATGAGGTTTTACAGCACTACGGGATGTCATATGGAAGACTGCCCAAGCGCTGACACCAATTCAACACACATCGTGAAAGAAACAGATGAAGAGCTTGGAGAAAGAGAGGGAGATTTCCAGAGCACTGAGCTTTTGTGCTCATCCATGGAGAAAAGATCCTACCAATGCATAGAGAACGTCCTACCAATGGCAGACAACATAGATACAACATTATCTTAAAAATGACTTACAGCACTTCTAACTGATGGACCAAACCATTAGTGTTCCATGTCAAAAATGACAGGCCTTATTAGCGATTATTGTATTTCTTTTTGAAAGTGGTTTATTGTAGACCTTATTGATCTAAGCTTACATACTTCCGTGTTTGAGTGAAAATTATTTTATTTTGGGCTGGTCAACACTAAAAGTGTTGACCCCCACCCCCCAAAAATGAATTTTCATTTATTCACTTATTTGTCATTTTAACTGTTGGAAACAGGGTGTAAAAGTGGACTTCAAAAATGTCTTATCCTGTTGCACCCTCTATAGGCCACGATCACCAACTAGTCAACGTCAAGCTTAAAGTGCCTTGGCAGAGAATACAAATCGACTAGTCTGTGCAACCCCTAGTGGACTTCTTGATTTCAATCAGACCCAATTCTGATACTTCCACAGTTATATCTAGTGGGTTTTAAATGCCTAGTTCCTACTCCTTAAAACAGTCACTCACCCCTTATTTGTGTTTTCTCTCATTATTGTGCCCTTGAAAGGTTAAGAACCGTAAATCTCTTTTGACGTGGACCAAAGATGTATATTTAGGAGACAAGCAATCGACATCTCGCTGTCCTGTAAGCATTCCCCAACCTGTCAAGCACACCAACACAAGGAGACCTCCCAGGGGATTGTGGGTAAGCACTTGTGTCTTATAGCACCAGCCCTGATTTACACCTTGTCCAACACTGTCAAGAAAGATATCCAGGAATGGCACGCACACACACCCTACCTGTCTACCTCTCAACAGTTGTCAAGATGGATATCTGGAGAACAGATCCACACACAGACAGATTTACCATTTAAATCATCAGTGCGAAAATTTAACTGAATGTCTGTTAATGCAATGCTGTTCCGATCCACGACATTTGTTTGTCGATATGTGCTCTAATTTCTTAGCATGGTTCAACAAGACTCTAGTACATTTCATTTGCACATAGAGTCTGGAACCGCACCATTGAGAAACGTTTCCTTCCTTGTAGGCGGGTTCACTATTAAAGTTCAAATCTATTGGATCTGCCCAAAGTCACTCACGATCTGCCAAAGACGTATGTCACGCGCCGAAATGGCTGGAAACAACAAGTCCGAATGATCAGAGGATTATGTTTACAATAGGATTTCAGTCAACGAGAGCCGCAGGTTTTGTTAATCTAGGAACAATTATTAATTCGAAATGTATATTTGACACGAAGGACAGTGATATATTCATTCAACGGTGGAAGCTGTGTCTAATCATTACAAATACGCAGCTGTGGTCGTTTCTGATCTGCCGCAAATGCTGTACAGTGAATGATCAGTCTGTCTCTATCTGCAGATGTGTAATAAACAACGATTTTTCATATTAAGTCTTATTGTTTCTTAATAACCTTAATTATGGTCTTCAAAGTATGTGTTTGTACATTTTTATGTGGCATTTAGTTTTTTTTTTATTAAAACAAATCAACCATTGCCATCTAAAACTGAAAATCAAATATCTTCAAAGTATGGGTTTTCACATTTTTATTTATGACTATTTTTTAAAAATAACAACCAATTTGTATGATTTACAACATGTAAAACTGACACACCAACCTCCTGCAGGAGTACACAAAGGGGCTCAAAATGTTCTATTCATCACAAGAATCGGGAAATTTACAGTTGGGAATATGAGTGACTGACATGACTCCTGAGCGGATCTTCAACAATAGTTTAGCAGCCAGGACTCGGGGCTTCCGAACACCGCGAACACCAGGCTAAACCGTCCGTCCAAAATGTCACGGTCATCATGCACGAGCTGCCCAGCACAAACTTCCAAACTTTCTGCCTCCTTCACTTGGTCCTCCGTTGTGCAACAAGAGGTGAGATGATAACAATCCGGCTTTAAATTCTTTATATTCGGCAGTTTCTTTTCCAACAACGGACCGAATAGCTTTTCTCACGTCTTTCTCCGCTGCCATTACTGAACTCAAACTGACGCGCTTACATCAACGTCATCGTTCTCAGCCACTCCCTCTATTCGCTGATTGGTCCTACAAAAAATTGATTTCTGGAAACCTAACGATACACAGCAGTACCAGACGCAGTACTGAAGGAAGATGAAATTGAGCGGAAGTGCGTAGGAGGGCGCAGCCAGGCTACTAATTTCTTTCCCGTCACACTGCAATGAAAAATGGCCAACCAAGAAGATTCACACTTTTGGTCATAAGCAACAGTTAATACACAAATCCTCTTTCACCAGCCTAAAGCCTAGTTCACACAACATGATTTTAAGCCAGATTTGCAAATCGTTGAGCTCGCCGACAGGTCAGGGTGCAAATCGCGGAATAACCATAGAATAGAATCGTTTGTAGAATCGTAAAGTGAATCGTTACCTCCTGTTGAGGATCACTCACGTTGTGTCGTGTGGTGTGAACTGCACAACAACGTGAATTTCTTGACACTCCGGATTTCACAGAGAGCTATATACTGTGAACCGCACAGTTCAGCCCGACGTTTTAAAATCATATAGTGTGAACAAGGTTTGTTTGTGAACTTGATTAGCAGGACAACACGCTAAACCAGCCAAGACCAGCATACCGACTTTGGTTGGTTTAAGCAGGTTTCAGCAGGATACAGAGTGTTCTCAAACAGATGCCCTTATATGACCAATCAGCTGTTTTAGCAGTTGGAAGTTGATGAGTAGCTCAGAAAGGAACAGCTATTTATTAACCATTACAACACAGCACCCCTAATTTACTTCATGCATCCTCCCAATAGAGTCTATGACAACAATGGCATTGGATGGCGCCAAATCCAGGCTTGATGGTTAATGGGTCAAAAACAAGTGTGCACAGAGCCGTCTTTGTGTGTTGTTCCAAGGGTTCAGCTGAGGAGAAAACACCCACCCCGTATACGTCAACCTCATCTGTCCAGTGCAAAAACAAAGCTTGGACAAAAGACACGGTTGCTGAGAATTCTGGGCAGGGGGTGGAGGTGCACACGTGGCGTCTTAGCCTTCAGTCAGACATTTGTCTCTCTCCAAAACACTAAAATAACAATTCGGGGGCTTGACAGCAGCAGCAGCTTTATTTTACACTAATCTTTTGATATACCTTCATATCATGTATAATATGTACTGTATATACATTCATGGCACACTCAGCTATGCGCATAGATCCGGCTCCAGGCTTCTGTTCAAAATTAAACAGCTCTGAAGTACGGCCACAACAAAAGAACTCGTTTCACAACTAGCTGAATGATCGTTCTCAACTGATCGCTCTGGGACATATGGATACAATCTGAGTTTAATCTAGAGTTTGAAAAAAAAAAAAGTAAAATTGTGTCATTTACTCACCCTCATTTTTTCTTTTTTCTTTCTTTCTTTTTTTTTTACGACTATGGAAGTCGATATTCAACTGTCTGGTTACCAACATTCTTTCAAATATCTTCTGTGTTCAAAAGAGGAATGACAAGGCTAATTTATAACTGATTAGAGCGGTCTTATAAGCAGCCATTTTTATTAACATATGTAGAACGTTCGTGACTCTCCTGTTCAAACTTGTTTATCAAAATGAACAAGTCTTTTTTCGTGTCATTTGGTTCAGTGAACGAACGAAATTAACAAATTGACTCGGAAAAAGATTTGTTCATTTTGATTAATGATTGATTGATGAACTTAATTTTTTTTTTTTTTTTTTAAATGACGGTCGTTTCGCTTAAGACCCTTATTCATCATCTGGAATCGTTTAAAGCCCTTTGAACAGTTTGCAGTTTGCACTGAAACTGTCATTTGGACCTTGAACCGTTTGGTTCCCATTGAAGTCCATTATGTGGAGAAAAATCCTGGAATGTTTTCATCAAAAACCTTAATTTCTTTTCGACTGAAGAAAGAAAGACATGGATATCGTGGATGACATGGATGACATGGGTGAGTAAATTATCAGCATTTTTTTTTTTTTAAAGTGAACTGCTCCTTCAAATGTGACAATTTTTGACAATTCAAAAATGACAAGTGACTGTTAAAAATATTTTTTACTGAATCATTTAAGAGATTCATTCAATAATACTGATTCATCTGGTAAATTAAACAAGTGTCTCTGAGTGAGTCATTTAATCATTTTTTTTTTTGAATAATGAATTCAAATAAATTACATTTTTAAATAGACTGCAGCATTTAACATTTTGTCAGAAACCTTTGTTTATTCATGATCTCTATTTTAAAACAAAACACTTGTGATTCTTATTTTACCCAGAATTGTGCAGGTCAAGGTTAACACAAGCTTGATGTATTTTCACATTTTATTATAAAATACACTGTAGATACCCTAGTAATACACCCCTTGTGTTTGAAACAAGTGTCATGAAACAAGTGGCTATATGACATTTTGTCATCAGGAGGGCCGGTAGATCGTCCGCACGCATCACAATTTGTGTGTCCACCCAAAAGTGCAAGTATAACAGTGCATACTCCATTGCATATACTTTGAAAGCTTTGCTGACATTACTGTGCATGAGATGGAGTGCAACACAGACAATTAAGTATACCCAGGTCTTTAAAATACTGTCTACAGAAGAAGCTGGTAGAGTTTTGGAACAGAGCTATAAAGCTACCTGTCTCGTTTAGAGTGAAATACTTTGGTGGTGGAAAAAAAAAAACGGCAGAGGAACATCCTGTCAATCGTTAAGTCTAAAAAAGCCATAGCCTTAGGCAGGAACATGCTGTGTGATAGGTCAGTGCTTTCCCCTGTATGGGAATGCCTTGATTCCCACTGGTCTGTGGTTCATTGGCAGCTCCACATCAAACCCAGTGCAGATCAGCAGGAGGTTGAGGAGGACCAGAATTCATAGTGAGAAGATAAGAAGCAACTTGTGTTCTTCAGAGCCAGTCAGACTTCACTTAGAAAGGTGACTATAATGTAAGCCTCAGTTGTCTGACATAATGATATGAAAGACCCTTTCAAAAGGTTCCAATCAGATGTTTAAAGTGTAATTATCATTATCATAATCATCATCATATCTGTGCCATCTCTACTTACCTGTTCATAACCATTGCGCTGGAATTCCTCAAAGCCAAAGATGTCCAATATGCTTATTTCAAGGGCAGGATCTCTGTCAAAACAAACAGGAACATATTTCAGGACTGTAGAGGGGAGGGTGATCTGAAGTCAACTATTTGTTTGGGGTTAAAAGAACCATAGCTTAAGTGCAAGGTTTATATATATATATATATATATATAAAAGATGTGAAAAAAAATACAATACTCAAAGGTCACTGACACGAAAAGAAGTAGGTTTTTCTAAGAAGCAAAAGGTTATGTCAAGACAATTCTGTCATCATTTTCTGTTACACCGCATCTACCCCAGAAGCACCCGGCGTCTCTGGAAGTGTAAAACATATCAGAATGTGTCCAAACACCAGCCAATCAGGACGGAGACCAGGAGTCTCACACACAAATCAGGAGTGAGAGTATGTTACTTCAGAAACAGTAACATTTTTAGAATTTAAATACTTTTATATGTACATGTACCTGTATCACCTTGAAAAAAACTGTACATGGGTCAAAATAAAAAGCAAAAATGCATTATATTTGTGAATAAAAATGCAGTGTACTGGTGTGGTCTCCATGGTGGAAACCAGCACCCCATTAACGACCAGTAATAAACATCCTCATATGTGCGTCGATGAACATTAGCCTAATCCAATGCGCCCACTGATCTGCTGACCAGGACACAGCAGGTCAAGCCTGCTTCACCCAGTTATTGATCACACTTCAGAACGGGACCTTCATTTACAATGCTAAACCTTTCCCCTTTTGGAAATAGATTACAATGGATTTTCGAATGTGTGAATGAGTGATTATTCCTTTAGCTCATTCCATATAGTCATTCATATACAAAAAACATATAAACACTACCGTTCAAAAGTTTGCGGTTGGTAAGGTTTAAGTCATGTTTTTGAAAGATCCCTCTCATGCGCAACTTTTTTTATTGGATTAAACAGCAATATTGTGAAATAATACTGCACATAATAATAACATAATAATAATAACATAATAAAATAACTTTTCTATTTGAATACATTTTAAAATGTCATTTATTTATGTGACGGCAAAGCAGGTTTTTTTCAGCATCATTACTCCAATCTTCAGGGTCACATAAACCTTCAGAAATCATTTTAATATGTTGATTTGTGGCACAAGACACATTTTTGTATTATTATAAATGAGTGTGTTTACATGCAATTATAATGGGATTTTGGAAATATTGTGATTAAACTATGCATGACTTTGATTAATCTAATGCGATTAAGCTCATAATCATAGTAGCCATATTTGTATTATACTATAATGTTGAAAACAGTTGTGCAGCTAGGCTAATCATTTTTGTGGAAACAGTGATTCTTGTTTGAGTCTTTGATGAATATAAAGTTCACTATAAATGTCTTTACTGAAACTTTGGATCAATTGAATTTCTTTTTCTGAATAAAACTGAATAAAGTGCCTAATTCATGTTAAAATTGGTGTTGGCGAGTATATGAAACAGTGTCATCGCCAGATGACCGGTAACAATTTTATTAGGGCTGTCAGATGATTAATCGCGATTAATCGCATCTAAAATAAAAGTTTGTGTTCACATAATATATGTGGGTGCACGGTGTATAATTATTATATATATATATATATATATATTTACTAATAGATTACTAGTCATACTAGAACATGGTAAATCATGAAAAATCACATTGAAATATGGTATATCATGGTAAATCATGCTTGCTAGATAAAACTTAATGTCTTTTGATGCTTTTGTGCTTAAAGGCCTAAACTGCTTGAACCCCGATAAATGCTGCTTGCAGCTTTAATTTATAAAGTGTTATTGCAGTGTTTAAATACTGTCAGAAAATACTGTCAGACCTACCTAATAAGCATAGTCTCTTTGTTATATTGTATCATTAGTGCTTTCGCTTTTAATTTGAGTATTTGTTCTTATTTAATTACTCACTGTTTACTTGTCTTTTTAAATGTATATTAGTCAGGCTAGTCGATTTAGTTGTGGTAAACATTTTCACTGGTATCTAAAATGTTTGTGTCATAACTGCCCAAAAACAGTTATGTCTGGTACATTTTCATGTCACTTGGCCATTGGCAGGTGTGTATAAATGTCAAACATAGATGCAAGGCAGGTACAAAATATTAGCAGGTCTTTACAGTAAATGATTAGAAGCTGCCAGTTTCTATTTGTTTCTGCATATTTGTATGTCTTCAAAGATGAAAATATGCTCGGTGAGTTTTTTTTTAGAGGACATGTGAAATTATGTGGAATGATGAGTCATTGTGACTTTGTCTATGTGTGAATAAAAACAT
Source organism: Pimephales promelas (assembly GCF_988280905.1). NCBI lineage: Eukaryota > Metazoa > Chordata > Actinopteri > Cypriniformes > Leuciscidae > Pimephales > Pimephales promelas. The sequence continues at coordinate 31,468,996 of NC_142775.1, read as the reverse complement.
ACTTGGAGTTCCATGGAAATTTCAGTTTTAGTCGTGAGATACCTTTCTCATAATGCACTGGGTGTGCGCTCCTGCTCGAATGCTACTGGCCGTGCTGCTTATCGTTAGGTGCTCTCGCATTTGCTATGTAAACTATTCAAAAACTTCTCCGTGGCCCCTTGTTTTGACTGATGTTAAATCACAGAAGGTTTCTGAGAAGGATTTGGTGTGAGTTTCTACTAGTCACAGCTGAGTGCGTTCTGCGAGCAGTAGAGCCGAATAATCCGTATAGATCAATAGCTGGTAAGCGTCCCTGAAATTATACAGTATGTACACTGAAATGGGACTGTGAACTTTAGAACAATGACGGATCAATGTTAGTATCACAAGCACAAAACAGCACATCCACATAAAAACATGCATCCATCCTCACATGCAACGCATCTTACCCAGTGTTTTCTTCATGGCCTTGGAGGTAAAAGTTAATGTTATTGACCAAGAAGCTGAAGAGTTGTCCGTACAGAGCTTTGGCCAGGAAGTCTCTGTGATGGTTGGACATTTCAACTGTGTGGCGCCTTGTTATGACATCACCTGAAGCAGAGGGCAAATGCCAAGCGATTAGTGAATTTTTACATTTTTTCTCTGTCCATTTATCCATTCATCCATAAGTATGTCTGTCTGTCTGTCTGTCTACCTATCTATCCATCAACCTATCTATCTATCTATCTATCTATCTATCTATCTATCTATCTATCTATCTATCTATCTATCTATCTATCTATCTATCTATCTATCTATCTATCTATCTATCTATCTATCTATCTATCTATCTATCTATCTGTCTATCTATCCATCAACCTACCTATCTATCCATCAACTATCTATCCATCAACCTATCAATCAATCCATCAATCAACCTATCAATCAACCTATATATCAACCTATCAATCCATCCATCCATCCATCCAAATGCATCCATAAAAATCCATCCAAATCCATCCATCCATCCTAATCTGTCTGTCTGTCCGTTGATCCGTCCATCATTGCACCATTCCATCTATCGATCCATCCATCCATCTATCTCTACTGTACCTACCCTGTCTATCCATCTATTTATCATTCTGCCTGTCTCTGCCTATTTATACAACAATTAATTACCTCGTTTCTCTATCTATTTATCAATTCTCTTCCCTGACTGACCATCCAAATATCCATCCAATTATCCATCCAGCAGTTCTGTCTGTCTGCCCATTCAATTAATCATTATGTCGGTTTATCTATTTATCGGTTTATAAAGTGTTCTATTGTTCAATCTGTCCATCCATCCTTCAATCTTTACCTATCTGTTTATCCATCTTTTTATTATACTGCCTGGCTCTGTCTATCTAGCCAACAAAATATTGTCTGCATATTTATCTCTGTGTCTGCCTGTCAATCTGTCCCATCCATTCATCCATCCATCCATCCGGTTGAGTTTTGCTACCCCACAACCTAGACCATCACCAAACACCAAGCATTAACAGCATCTAAATTCAAGCTGGTCCTTTAAACAGTGCTGGAAGCACATAAAAAGTAGAGATTGCAGTAAACAAAAACAATCCAAACAGCGAGTGACTGCTCAAAACAACAGGGGGACAGAGCAAAGAGGAAAACAAACAGGAGACAGTGTGTCACAATTTGACTGATATACAACGCATGTGGGTGGCTGAAAAACAAGCGGCCCATTGTTGCTTGTGCTGGCAGAGGGGACACGGCACATGCTAATGTGGAGGACACACAACGCCTGGGCTCTGATGATGTGACCTTTGATGATGTCAGACACTGAATCACTGCATTCGCTATGCAATTCATGGCCGCCACAGTGCGTCAACTTCCAGATGCACACATTTCCAATGTCTGAACATCAACCAGTTGCCTCTGATTGCTGCATATATTAAACTGCACAAGTGTGGCATTGTAAGGATGACATTTCTCTCTAACTTGTTTAAGAAATACAATAACCAAAACAACAAGATTAGTTCACCCATAAAAGAACATCGTCAACGTTTATTTCAGTAATTGCTCATGACCTTAAATTTAGGTGGAACAGATTCTGAGTCTTAGTACTAACTTATGATAAACATTTTGTAAGTTTTGTATTCTAATTGCTGGACACAAGTAGATACACTTTTGGCAGAGGTCTAACCTCCTTGCATTGGCCGGGCTAAGGGTGACGATCTAATGATGATTGTTAGGTTTTAAGTACACACAACATAGTATTACATGTTTAAAGTATGACCCTAATTTAATAAATATTGCTTCCGGATGTTTTAGAATACTAAATAGTCGTGCTATCGTTCAAAAAACTTGGCAACTCTAGCCATTTCTTCGCCATTTTCACTTTTGTTGTCACATGTTTTCCAATAGAGCTCCCCCTAAAGCTTTGGGGTGTATATTTCACAACACAGTCATAAAAAAAAACTAAAAAAAACTCACTTGTGTCACTCCCCCTTACTTATGTGCACTTGTTATTACTGGAGCCAGCCAATTTTATCGTGTGGAGCTACGTCTACCGAGGTGGGTAATACTTCATACACAGTATCATAGAATTATGTCAAATTGCCATAAAGCAGTTCAGATTGACGTTCTCGCTTCTCATGAGACTTCCCATTTCCAACTTACCAACTTATTTTGAAAGATTGGTTTTCCACCAGGGAACACTGAGGGGAGCGGGCAAAGTCACCATTCTCTCCAGAACTGGTTCTTTAACCATCCAAATAATTTCTAAAAGGTTTTACTAAGTTGATATAGTATGCAAAATAATGCATACATTGCAACTTCTGTCCTAAACTCTAGAGCTAGGACTAGGATTTTCAGAGAATAAAAGCAACATTTCGATCTTAATTTAAATTTGGGGTGAACTATCCCTTTAAAAGAGAGGCATGGATAAATGAAGAAAGCGAAGAAGGCAGAGAGAGGCAAAACTCGGACAGACACAAGACAATGCCAAGTCTGCTTGTAATTATAGGCAATAGGTCGGTGTGTCCTCGATGGCTGAATTAGGTTAATATTCAGACATCATGTGATTCATACATACTTCACACTTGTTATATAATGATGCAACACGCGCACAGTCTAGACCTCATAACAGAACTGTGTGTTTATGTGTGTATATTTTGAACAAGGAGACAGTTATCCAACTGAGTCAAATTGAGCCAAATTGGGCACGCCAGTAACACAATCCAAGGCTAAATGCTTGAGGCCACATTCATTGATGGGTTTGTGACTGGGGAAAGGCCAGTATATCTCAATGAACAGCGTCAGCAGGACTTCCTGCAATGAGACTCACTCTATCCATTGTGCTATGCTAAACATGCTCACTTTAAATAAGTGTTTAGTCCATCGGTTGATTGATGCTGGTACATGGAAACTGAAACTAGTACCTTTGAAACACTGGACATCAGACGTGAGGGCAGAGCCTAGATCCTCAGAGCTCACCTGCAACATCCCAGCCACTACAGAAAACAAAAGAAAAAATACAAAAGATACATTTGTAAGATTACAAAGGTTTACAAAGCTAGATCCTGGTTAGATGAGTCTCATTTAAAAATCGTTATATACAAAATAAAATACAAATCTTACAATATTAGTAAATGAGACTTGATTTTTTTTTTTTAAAGGGACAAAAAAAAAAAAACAGTCCAGTTGCACCCAAATGCCTGGTATGTTCCTTTTGAAGTGTAAAATACACAAATACACATTTGCAATCTGAATAATGTACTGAATCTACCGGAAACGTGCTACTGATTTGTGCCCTGCTAAGCTTCTAATTTATGACAGGTACTGCCTTCACCTCACACCTCTTGCCTCTTATTTTAATTCAAATATACTAATATATATATATATATATATATATATATATATATATATATATATATATATATATATATATATATAATAGTATTATTATATAATATTATTATATTATATATATATATATATATATATATATATATATATATATATATATTAGTATATTTGAATTAAAATAAGAGGCATAATATATATATATTAGTATATATATATATATATATATATATATATTAGTAGTATATTTATATATATAAGTATATTTATATATATAAATATATATATAAATATATATATATTTTTTTTATATTCTTATATACAATTTAAAATAACATTTTCAGTTATTTTAAATTGTAATACAATTTCACAAAAAAATGTTTTTACTGTAGTTTTGATCACATAAATGCAGCTTTGAAAAAGTAAAACTGACTCTCAAAAACATAAAAAAAAAAATCTTGGCAACATCAAACTTTTGAGTGGTACTGTATATTAATTCTTAGAGATAATTACAACCACAAATACTTGTACAATTCATTAACTGTACATGATAGTACTTGCATGATGCACACTCAACATTTAACAACTTTGAATGTGGCTTTCAGATTTAAGAGTCAACATGCTATAAAACAAACACAGTCTTGTTTTCTTTTACGAATCCACTCCTCCTATTATGTACTTATAAATTACAGTACAGAAGCTGCCAAATACAAACGGCAATGAGCATGAGTGTGTTTGTGTGGAGTGTATAATATATGCCCATTTTGAACAGTGATCTTTTATATCCACAGTGACGGAAACCTCATAGAGATGTACATGTATCAGCTTTTATATTTGAGCACGTTGACGTCACTTGTTTACTCAGCCTCAGTATTATGCGAGTCGTTATGTAACACGAAGGAGACCGAGTGGCCGTTCTGTTCCGCTGTGCTGCTCTGCAGGGCTTAAGGAAACAGGTGACCCTGTGTGTGTGTCTGGAAAGGGGCGATTAGCTCAAAATTGTAGGACAGAGTGTGTATGTGCTGGAGGGTGCCGTGTATTATTAGAGTGGCAGAGAGAGTTTTCCATTGTGTGGTGATTGATTCCACTATTAGGCCATGGTAAGATTTGATGTAAACAACTCAGGATGGTGTGACACAGTTCTTTCTGCGTAGTCACCCGCCCACTTCCCCTGTCTATCCTCCAGGGCTCCCGGTGAAGGAGATCGGCCCCTGCTGGCCTCATGGCGCAGCTGCACCACTGACCTCTGTCTAGCAGCTGCAAGTCGGACACAAACGCAGTGTCAGCGTCTGTCAGGGCGGTGAAGCGCACATCTCCCAAATGCAGCAGTGCAGAGAGGACCACAAACAAATTCTCCACCTCCTGAAAGCGAAACAGACAAAGTCAGCCAGGACTGAGAACAGAAGCTATTAAATGGATGAACTCATACTTATCAAATAGGAGGCAAAGTGTCTGTGTTTTTAATAGTCAATAAACATATCTAAACTGTAATATTGGAGTCCCCCAAGGATCAATTTTGGGCCCTATCCTGTTTATATATTAATGACCTGCCTTTAGTCTGTAGAACACACACACACACACATATATATATATATATATATAAATCACATATCGTGTGTGTATATATATATATATATATATATATATGAAGAGTTCAGATGCAAAAGCCTCTAAGTGCCATTTGAAATTTTCTTCTAGAATGATCATTTTTATCAAGCTTGTATATTTAAGTTCAGTGATTTCACTTAAATGGCAATGAAGATTAGCTATTAATTGTTATTTAAGTGAAATTACTGAACTTAAATATACAAGTTTGATAAAAATCATCATTAAAGAAGAAAATTTCAAATGGCATTTAGAGGCTTTTGCATCTGAACTCTTCACATATATATATATATATATATATATATATATACACGATATGTGATTTTTTTAATGACTGTGATCACTGTTTTTTTATATTTTTATAAATTGAGCTTATTGAGCTTTTATTTTTATATTTTTTAAATGTTTATTATATTTGTTTTCACTTAATTTTAGTGTTAGTAATTTTCTTATATGCTTTTGTCATTTTTATATTTTATTTCAGTTATTCAGTTATTTCTAATTTTCATTTAAGCTGACATTTTTCATCTAATTTATATTTTATTTCATTTTATTTATTCATTATATTTTGATTAACAAACATGATTTTTAATAGTTTAGGTTAACAATGACAACAATTTAATGACTTCATTAAAACTTAAACTGCTAAAAATACAAATCAAGAGGCAAACTGAAATCATATCTATTTTTCCATCACGAACTCATTCGAGAACATACAGAACAATAATCTTTTTTAAAAAGAATATTATATAATAAATAAAAAATCATGTTTAATTAATTTCAAGTATTAACAGTCTATTAATAAAGTTAGTAAACATCTATAATAAGAAGAATTATAAAGTTTGAAATCAAGCAGTGTTTTCATATTTAAAGAAGAAATACCAGAGGAAACATCTTGGCCATTATGGAGGATCTTTGAACATTGTGTTGGACATTTGGGGAAAAAAGCTTGAGAACCACAGGTGTTTGTGTAAAAGAAAAAGATGAGGAAGTTGTATAAACAGTGATTGTGGATGTAGATTGACAGGCCAGTCTGAGAGACTGTGTGAGTGTGTTAGTGTGTGTGAGGGTCATCGAGGGTCGTGCTGCACTGATGGAATGAGAGAACAATCCTTCTTTAATGAAGCTGATTTACAGGTTCCTGGTAGGATTAGAACACAGAGTCTGGCTGGAAGTCAGGTGTGTGTGTCAGAGAGTTAATGTGTGTGTTTGGACCAACCACAAACTGAACGCATGACTCAAAACACTGCGAAACTCGGATTTTACACCCAACTAAACTGTAACAAAACGTTCAGGTATCATCATGAGGGTGTGCTTGTGTGTAGACACACGCAAATATGGTATATAAATGTAGTATGTCACAGGCTAGAGTCCTGAACATACCGTTCTAGCTGTGAACTATAACATAACACACAGGTTGGCAGGTTAGTGTGGCCTCAGGCTGAATGCTATGTGTTTATAGTCTACCGACATAGTGTAATGAGTTATAATGTTAAAACCTACATAAATCAAAACAACATGTCTGAAGTGGCTGGCAAAGTCAAAGTCATTCCAACTCTCTCCATCTCTGTATATGTGACTCACCTAAAACCAGAAGCACTTTGTCTACTTTAGACGAGACAGCTCAGCTTCTGCTGAGGCTATAAAGTAATGTCTGGATGTAGGCAGAGCAATCCAAAAGCTATTTGTGTATGGAAATATAGTGAATCTTTGCAGATTTAACCCACTTTGTATTGTTAAAAAGTCAGTAGTGCATGCAGATAAACAATATTTATTCGATGTTATCTGGAACGAGAAATTCACGTTTATTTGTCAGCATTCTTACTATACCTGACTGCTGCTTCCCGTTGCCCAACAGAACGGCAGTTTCTTTCAGTTTTTTTTTTCCTCACCGTTTGCCCTAAAACAATTGACGTATCTGAATATGCCTACTTCCATTCAATATAGTAGGCGAAAAACAGTATGTGAGCAGAGTAGTATGTCTACATTCATAGTATTCACAAAACAGTATGCGAAAAGTACCCGGATTACCTACGATTTCTGGGGAGATTCTGAAGTGCGCATTCATTGGACACTTTACTATCCCATGAAGACATTTGTGAAGTAGAAGTGAAGCAGTTGTGAAGTAGGTCACATGACAATGACAAAATGACGGATGTAGCACGTCTGAACACACTTTTTTAGTGTTCGCAATGTAAGTTTCAAACCAAATGTAGTACTTATCTACTATATAGTATGGGATTTTGTTGTAACAACTGTTTCATTGACTATAGAAACAGAGGTTTTTTCAGATTTTCCATCATAGCGTTCTCTTTGTATTTAAGATTATTTGCAGTCTTTACAATGTCCTTCAATGGAAACCGAAAGTAACTCAGTCCCACATTTACTCTTTTAATTGATCAACACAAGTCGACACCATTGCAACTAAAAGTTTGCTAAGAATTATTTCCTAGTAAAAGCAAGGCTCTCTAGTCCAGCGTACCCATAGCAGACTGGGAGTGGACTTGTATAGCAATACGCTCAATGCATTATGGGGTGTTTTTTTTTTTTTTTTTTTTTTTTTTTTGCAAAAGGGAAGACAACAGCCTTTTTTATTTGTTTTCTGAAGTCAGGTAGCAACCAAATGTATTCATTTTCAGTACCATTTTAAGGTTGGATGTCATATTGTCATAATTTTTGATCAAAATGTCGTGATTAATTTTAGCACTTGCAAAGCATTTAAATATAAATAAAAGTTTAATTAATTTGTTATTTACTTATTTATTGTTATTTCCAGGTTTAAATTAGACTTTAAATCCCAAAAAATTGTATGTTCGCTCAGATTTTTGGACTTTTTTGCACACACTTGAAAACAGAACTAAATATAAATGTATTGTGCATGTGTAGTAATTATGCATCTTTGGATAATGGATACATGTGTTCTTGAAGATGCGTGTACCAGTCTGTTGAAGCCGAGCGCACGCAGAGCCTGTTTAAGGGCCGAGAGCTTCTCTCTGCTCTCAGGACATGCAGTAGCTACTGTAGGAGTTTCACCGGGAGCCGCTGTGCTGAGACATCTGAAAAAAAAAGAAGAAAGAAAAGATTTGTGATGATTTAGTCCTTAAGTTGGCAGTGCCATCTTGACAAGAGCAATTGGTGTGGGAGTTTAAGAGGGCTAAAGTAAGTTTGAGATGTTCAAACTGTCAACGACATACTCACAAATTCGAGTCAAAGTAAGGTTAACGTTCAATTTTTTATGATAGCATTCCATTTTACCCCATGCGTGATTTCCTGAGGACGCTTGGAGTCACAGAGAGTTGAGGGTAAATTCATTTAAAAATGGATTCACACAGTACAGACACACACAAAAAACCCTTTAACATATACAAATTTCAATTGTATAGTAAACTTTCATCAAATTGCATTGAATAATCCAGATTCATAAATTTAAACATCATTTATTTTTTCTGTTTTTACCTATGAATACGAATAATAGATTTAAAATGGTCCATTTCCTTGTTCCATTAGAACTTAACACTTTGTATAAATCTTATTTTTTAAGCAATTAATTTGTTCCCTTGTTTCAGTTCAATCTAAACAAGGGAACAAATAAGTTCAAAATCGCCAAGATTGACTAAAATGAGGGAACGAATTAATAAATTGAGGACAAACTGTTTTATTTGTGGCCACGATTTAACAAAAACAGATGAACAAATTATCACAACATTGCCACAACTTGGTAAATCGAGGAAAAAAATACTTTATCGTGCACAAAATTCTCTAAAAACAAAACAATTAGCTAATCGTGGGAATGCTTTGTTAATTTGTGGCAATGATTTCCTAAAAATGAGAGAACAGATTCTTATATATATATATATATATATATATATATATATATATATATATATATGAAAAGTTCAGATGCAAAAGCCTCTAAGTGCCATTTGAAATTTTCTTCTAAAATGATAATTTTTATCAAGCTTGTATATTTAAGTTCAGTAATTTCACTTGAATGGCAATGAATATGACCTATTAATTGTCATTTAAGTGAAATTACTGAACTTAAATATACAAGCTTGATAAAAATGGTCATTTTAGAAGAAAATTTCAAATAGCATTTAGAGGCTTTTGCATCTGAACTCTTCATATATATATATATATATATATATATATATATATATATTAATATTTTTTTAAGTATTTCTCATAAAAACAGCATGAAATAACATGCATATCTACATTGCATGTGTTACCTGTGGGCTAAGACGTTGTTTAGATATAGATTACTCTTCTCCTCTGCTGAAAGCCCCTCAGCCATCAGGTAGAAGATGTTGAAGTTCTGCTGATGCGGTGGCATGCAGATAACCCTCGACTTCTCCAGCATGTAAGTGTACAGACGGCCTGAACAGTGAGAGAAGAGTAGAAAGATCATCTTTGGAAATATTAGTAGAGCAATTGCACCCTCTATAGGTGAAGGATGCCAGATCAGAAGTCCTCTACTGTATTAGTCCTGTATTCAAGCAGCACTATGAACAAACAGAAACATTTAAAGTGAAAACAGGAGCAGTCAGAACTACCTCTGAGCAGAGTTTTCCTCTTCTCGCAGTACTGCAGTGAGATCAGCTTGATGAAACGGCTCGCTGAGGAGTTCATCTGAGTCTTAGCATGGCCAAAAGCTTCTAAGATCACATTCACCTGCAAACAATAAGAGAGAGAAAAAAAAAAAAAAAGAGTTAGTAAAGTCAGTGGCATAGTGGACAGGCGGGTGGCGTCCGCGATACAGCCTAAAATTATTATGATCAAATAATTTTAGCATTATTGATGAATCGTCTGTGGTTATTCTTTAGAATCCAATTATTTTAGATAATTACTTTTAATTATTATTATTATTTTTGTTGCCATCCAAATAAGGGCAATTTAAGCACATAAAGAAATGCCATAAAAGCACAATATTGTGTCTCCTTTTTGGGAAAAATATTATATAACATATAGTACAAAAAAATACTATTATAAAGTACAAAAAGATATTTAAACAAAATTAAGGTTTGTGGGATTTATCAGACTGCATTACATAATATAAATAATCATAGTAAATATCATTTATTGTGTTTTATTATTATTATTATGTTTGATTCCAATAATGATATATTTATAAAAGGCCTACACTGAACAAAATTGAATTTATTTACATTATTTAAATGACAATTCATCTTCACGCGATTCCACGATCTGAGGCCTGAGATTCCAACGAGGACTTTGTCTCAAACCATTATTTACAGAAAGATGATGAAGCACAATAAATAAATAAATAAATACATATATAATGCGCAATCCATTCACAATTTAAAATTCCTGTCTATAAATTAAAAAAAAAAAATACAGTCATCCAGATATTGGCTGAGTCAACATTTTTAGTGACTCTATTTGGTGCCAAATTAGAAATAATAATTGCTTTGCTGTGCATTTAATCATATGAAAGTCAAATATGTTAGTTAATTAATTGTGTGTGTGTGTGTGTGTGTGTGTGTGTGTGTGTGTGTGTGTGTGTGTGTGTGTGTACTGGGCAGTTTTTAATTATATGTATTTGAAATGCATAAAATACTAATAGGACTACCAAATTTCCTATCAGTTTTTGGATAGCAAGACAATTCCGTGACACATCGTATTGACCCTGTTAACATTTCCCGGGTTCCTCACAAGTGGAAGTCGTCATTATTGGGTAAACTTCTACAGCAGTGAATGAGTTTTTGTGTTACCATTTGTCTCAAATAGAAACTTCACAACTTTCAAAAAGAATAAAATTGAGAGAGATTGATAATGGCAGTCAGACGAGAGAAAGATCAAAGATGTCAAAAGATGTCATTTTAATAAATTCCTTTTTCAAAGCAGTATTTTGTATTTTATTTGAATACATTTGATTTCGTATATTTGTATTTTTTTATCAAATACTTTCTGATGTATTTGTGCCCATCTCTCTGTGAGTGTGTGTATGTGCATTTTATCTGCTCTTCCCTTGCTAACATCTCATTCATGTGATGAAATTCTTTGATGAAAAACCCTAAGGCCTTGATCACTTGGAATCTGCAATGGAGCCGATTTATTATTTATCTTTTTTTTCCCCCCCTTGTACTGTATGCTTAAAGAAATTGTATAAATATTATGTGGTTAGATGTAAAAATAACTCCAATATCATAGACTAGGGTTCTGTCATGACCTGTCTTTGTTTACTTTGCCACCAGTTGATTTGTGTTCAAAGAAAATTGTGTGTGTATGCTGACAAAGCCACTGTGCTCATGACACACAATATGGGCATTTGACACTTGCTTCCACCAGGTGGCAGTAAGTCACCATTGATTAGATGTTCTCATTAGGAGAAAAAATAGTGTTGAGATCACACACACACACAGATGCATTCAAGTGTAATAATGTCACCCATTGCTCCGGGCCATTAAACCACTCTAATGGTTTCTGTATGTGGATATGATGTCTTGAGCTAACAAGAAATGGCTCTTTCCTTGAGCTTCAACCAGAAGCACAAACTGCCAGCATCAGGCTTTTGGATAGTCATTCAAAGCATCTAATTCTCCCATGAACAAGAGAATAACAGCTGTTTGAGGCTATCATGACTGAAGGATAACCGGAGTAACTGAAAGCACATCAACACCTCCAGGCTCAAGATAAACACGTGAGGAAAACCACAGCGAAAATACTGAGCGTTACCACAATGAACATACAACATAATTATTACATAAAACAGCGTAGCAGCAACGCAACAACTGTAGATGTGTGGTAAAAAAATAATTTAAAAAATTGGATAACGATAACTTTAGTCAAGACATTACCTAAAAATAACTAACAATGAGGATTTAATTTGTTACACTGTTTATTAATCTGTGAACATTAGCTAATAACACCTTAACTGTACATTGTTAGTGGTTACAAGAGGTAAAAATGATATAAATACAGTTTGTTTTCTCTCACAAACCACTCGTTTCGTGTCTTAGGCCATCAATGTGTACTTACGTTTACGAGTCATTAAATCATGTTTAATTTGGACTTCTCTACTAAGGTGGACCCCATAAACCTCCATTATATGACTGACAGACAAGAACGGTTTGACCTAAAAATATCTAAATTGAAAATACTGTGGAAACAAAGACACCTAAATATTGGATGCCCTTGAGGTAAGCTACATATCAAAACATATAAAAAAATAATAATTTCAAAGTGAACTATCCCTTGTAAAGTGTTTCTGAGAAAAAATAAATAAATAAAAAAAATGATTATTTTGTAGCTCAAATAAATCTTTGTTATTTTTTTTTTAAAGATACTGAACTATTTAAAAATGAAAAACAAAGAATACTCATTTCTGTATTGCTTTGGGGACCAAATGATTACAAAAGGCAGAATCATTTGAACAAGTATTGCATGTCAAATGCATGTATGTTGTGTTCATTAACAGACAGATACTCACAGAATTCGACGGACACACTTACATGCTTCATCCGTGGCTCTAAAGCGAAGCCTTTGGGACTTGAGCGAACAGCCAAGTGTTTCAGGATGTGCTTACAGGCCACAGACTTCCCAGAACCACTCTCTCCACTAGTCAGAAAGAAAAACAAAGTGAAAAAGGTGAGAATCTTGGTTCAAAATAAATATAGATATAAATAAAGATAGCACAACATATACCAAAACTATGATACTATTTTGATATGTTACACTGTTGTGGCTGATCTCTGGGGACATGGAAGAAGTTGTGGGTGAGTTTTGGTCTGCTTCCGGTATGGATCCGGTTTATTGGGCCAATCTTGGGTCATAATTCCATGTGGTTTGTGGGCCAAAGTCGCAGCCAAAATTCAAACAGATTCGGCCCAATATCAATTTGCTATCTGGGTTTAACATATTTGGACAGATTTTTTTTTTTTATAAATCAAATATATATATATTTTTATAAATCAAATATAAATGTTTGCATGTTTGATTAAGAAAAACATTTTGGGAAATATATGTTGGAAATCTACGGAATATTATACAGTATGTTGGAAATATATGGATGTATACATTGGAGGAATCTGTTATAAATCTGTAAAATAAAGAGGAACTTTTAGGGAGTTTTACAGAGTTAGTTAAACTCAGTAAAGCTGCTAAAAAGTTCCTCTGTCAGTGTAAAGACAAGACAAAAAAAAAACAAAAAAAACAAGAGAACAGTTGACTTTTTAAAGACCTCTGGGCCGGCGGTCTCCTCCTAATGTATGCTCCTGTCAGCCTCTTTTCACTTTACCATTGGGAGATCTCATAGTTGGTAAGGGAGCTGTTCCGCATCGTATGAGATGATTCAGTCTGCCTACAGCAACATACTGTACCATCAAAAGCCTCATGACTCAAGACTTAAAGATCCCTGCGCTCTGCCTGGCCTGCGGGCATTTTCCCCAAGCAGGATTCTGACCAGAGGATATCCATCATAGCTTCACTTATCCAAATGCACTACTTGGGGATTTGTTCAAATCATTGTTCTTCTGTTTTATACATTTAGTCGTTTTCTCCACCATATCTATATACTAAACCTATACTTAGTGCCTCTATGATTCATTCTTTCTTGATTGATTGATGTGTGATCTTTCTACAATTGTTAAGTCTTCAAGTAAACTTTTCACTTATTTTCTATACCCCTTCATTTTTGTGACACTGTCATAGTTGGTTTTATAAGCCCCATTCAGAAATCTAGTAAACTCCCTTGTTGCCTGCTGTCTACATAGGCAGCATCCCAATAAAGGAAGACAACAGATGCCACAACCCATTCCAACTGTTGCTAAGCTAAATACTCTATACAACATCCTAAAAATACACATTACAAACAAATGTTGGCTGAACACTTTTTTCCCCTAACCACTGTAACAAGTGCACACATCATTCAAAAGAGTTCTTTTATTTACAGAAAATTAAAACTTTTATTCAGCACCATAAAGACATTTATGTTGCAAAAGATTTATCTTCCAGTTAAATTTTCAGATAAATATATATAAAAATTCTGCTTTGTCATCACAAGAATTAAATTACATTTTAAAATATATTAAAAGATAAAATTAATTTTAGATCAAACTAATGTTGCCTTGGTGGGTATAAGAGACTTAAGTTATAGGCCTATGTCACGAAAAAAATGAAGACCGGAAGTACGTCTTTTAGTAGGGATACGGCTCTTCAGGTTAGCTTTTAACAATGGTGGAGTCCGATAGATACCGCTGGACCTAATCTTTCCGCAACCTGCCTGAAGTCACATATGACGATGTGGTTCAGATTGTAAATGAAAACTGTCAAGTGGGAAAGCGTGAAAGCTGAGGTATGGCTGTCATAGACCTGACGCAGAGCAACCAGGTACACTACAACAACAGCCGCGGGTAGCTCTAGCCGTTCGCCAGTAAGGTAAACGTTTCTATGGTAACAGCGACTTGGACCAATCCGCTTAGGATTGTGGGTAGTGTAGTTTTTTTTCATAAGATCGCGGATAAAAAATGTTTTTCTTTAAACAAGATTGATTTCATACAAACTTATAGCTTCAACTGGAGCAAAAACCTTCGTTTCACAACCTCATAGCTCGTGGTCAGTCTACCTCGGTTGGTTTAGACATTAGGGCTGATAATCCAAATCCTTACCAAGGGGGTAATCCATCGACCGGAAGTTGGGAGCTGCCATCTTGTAGCAGAACTTCACTTGCGTTAGCATTTCCATTGACTCCCATTGATATTGGCGTCACTTTGATAGCGAATAACTTTACATCTGAGGCGTTTGAAGACCCCATTTGTCCATTATGTATTTCTAAAGAAACACTACAATGTATAAAATGCTCCATTACCTTGTAGCTTATGTTATGGTCCCGTAGAAGCAGTTTTGTGTAAAAGTAGGCTAACAATTGCGACTCTGTCGCACAGTAGAGAGATTACCGTATGGACAGGAGGAGAAGCTCTCGGGCAATTGGGGAAACGTGGAGGCAAAATTACAAAATAATTAATCAGAATACCTAGCAAAAGTTTCTCCTGCTCCTAGCTCATGGACAGCTCCTACTCACACTCTCCGACCCTGCAAGTTTGGGAAGGGAATGATTCAGATCACTAGAAGACAGACGGGTTGCTCACGTCACATTTACGTCGTCAAGCTCTGTTTGAGTCGATTTGAGTCTGCGAGTCAGGAACGGAAGTCCTAAAAAAAAAAAAATCGCCAAAAACAGGCTTCACTTGTCTCAATGTATACATACATCCTATATGTATGTATATACATATAGGATATCTTTTTTTATTAGTGTTCATGGGAACACTTTACAATAAGGTTCATTAGTTAACATGTACAATATGTGAATAACACTTCTTCAGCATTTATTAATCTTAGTTAATATTAATTCCAACATTTACTAATACATTATTAAAATCAAAGGTTGTATTAGTTAACATTAGTTAATGGACTGTGAACTAACATGAACGCACAAGGAACAGCTGTATTTGTATTAACTTACATTAACAAAGATTAATAAACACTGTAACTAATGCATTGCTCATCGTTAGTTCATGTTAGTAAATGCATTTACTAATGCTAACTAATGAACCTTATTGTAAAGTGTTACCGTGTTCATTTATTTTTCACCAGTATGTTTACTTTAACCATAATCCACACCACAGCTCAACTACTAACAAGGGCTTTGGCAGATGTAAATCTTATCTCGTTACTGCAGTACATCCCACCTCATATTCTTAAATGTACAGTAACTTTATTAATTACACCACTCTTCAATGTTACGACCACTTAAAATGAGCCATAAAGCACAGTCAAGGAGCTCGCGGTGATAACTACCGTCTCCACATGCGGCGTAAAGAGCCTGGATCCTTGTGAGTGAATGGAAGAAAACAGTTTTGAGCAGATGGTTTTAAAAGGTCATTCTGCCTCCCACTAACCATTTTCTTGAGGGTCTGATGCTTTTTCTTCCCATTTTTTTTCCATTTCTTTTTGGGAAATCTATTCTTGGTCGTAATTGAACTCAAGGGCGCAGTGCACTCCTGAGCCGATAGCGAGTAGGTGTTTGTGCGTGTGCTCGTGAGCCGCTTGAACCAGCATTCCACCCTGGTTCTGTAGTCACTAGAGCATGGCCCTCACCTGCGGGACGAGCGTGTGTGTGTGTGTGTGTGTGTGTGTGTGTCGGTGTGATGGATAGCTCACGCAGAGAGGGCATTAAAGTAGCTGTCAGATCCTCTCTGGCTCAGCGAAACCCAGGATTGGGCCAGTGGAGAAGCATCAGAATGTGAAACAGGATTTAATTGTAATCAGAGATGACCGGAGTGCAAAGCAGGACAGAGTGTGGCCTACACCACTGCCGCTTCATCCATTAATCTCCCTGAGAGCTTTTAACAGGTTTGGATTTACACCGTCACCGGCACATTTGTCTCCGTGACAGCGTTTAGCGAGAGCCTCTCGGCGATGTTGGAGTCGCTATACCACAATGAGGGAAGGCATTTCTAACGCGACCTCATTTGGACCTCTTTGCCAGAATCGGATCACTTACTGAGCTGTGGAGAGCTATTTTAAAATACAAGCTGGTGCATAAATGACATAAGGTAGAAAATGTCCCGTGGAATGTATTTGGTAGCATCTGGACATCTATTATGGTCACAGGGTTCCCACATCTTTTGACCAATACATTTCCATAATTTATTTTCGGTCATTTGTGATTTCAGGAAAAGGATTTTAAAATAAGTTTTTTTTTTTTTGTTTGTTTTTTGGATAATTTTATAATAAAATTGTATTAACATATTCATATAATATAATATATCTAAATGCATATGAATTACCACAAAGTCAACTCAAAAAGTTGTGGTAGTTTTTAAACAATAATTATATTATATTATATTATATTATATTATATTATATTATATTATATTATATTATATTATATTATATTATAATATTAAATATTATTTCATTTTATTTAGTGCTGGGAAATGATTAATCCCGATTAATCGCATCCAACATAAAAGTTTGTGTGTACTGTGTATTATTATTTTGTATATATGTGTAATAATACACACATGCATGTATGCATATTTAAGAAAAAATGTGTTTTTTATAATTTTCCACAGTACACACATATATTATGTAAACACAAACTTTTATTTTGGATGCGATAAATCGTGATTTATCATTGCCCAGCAATTATATTACATTATATTATTATACTAGTGCCCACTTACCTGCTTTTCAGCAGGCGGCTTCATAAATTGTACAGGATTGGGAATTCACATGGCTTTTAATTTCAATGGAGGTGTGTTTTAAACTGAGGTGAAAGCATTCTGAAAGCTAAGTGATCTATTTTAGGGCAAAATGGCAGGTAAGGACAACAGTTTGAGGACATGCATTTTGTCAGTCTGCTATTTAGAGCATAATATTGCATCCACCTCAAGGGGAAAATCGCCACCATCCTACTGATGAAAGACACTTTTTTTTTTTTTTTTTTTTTTACTTTTTATAGGTGTTCCAGAAAAGAAAAAAAAAAAGAAAAAAACGACATACAGATGTACAGATTTGTCAATCATCACCGCAAAGGTTGATCTATGTATTTTTAGCAACAAATTATATGCCTAACGTTACCTGTAATAATTTTTAAACTGAGTTTACTGGGAAAAACACAAAACAAAATCACCAACAAGATGAATTTGTTGAATCTAGTTTCATCCAAGAAAAGCGAAATAATATGCATATATACTTTTTTTTATACTTGTAACTATCATTCTACAGTGACACTGACTGTCACTGCAGTATGATGAACTGTCATTGAGACTGTCTCTGTGTTTCTGATGATTTATAAGAAGTGTCAAATAAAATACAAGATCAGCTTTCGGTATAAAGATATTCCTTTTGTATGATCACGTATCTGATCGCATCCAGCTGCACACTTCTTTATTTCAGACTCAGAAAAACAAAGTCCATAAAAACATACAAATACGACAGACAGACAAATAAAAAAAATAAAAAAAATAAAAAATAAAAAAACAATTTTGAGCAATCCTGAGCAATGCTGAGCAATGCACAGCATTGCTCAGGCATGATAGGAATATTTCGTGATGAGCTGTATTATCACCGGCGGTTCAGCATTTTCTATTCCGTCAAGATAGCTACGCCAAATGGCTTGACGTCTCTATACATGAAAAGGTGAAGAATGAGTGACAAATGTGGCAGTGTTATGCATGTCAGTGGGTGGCACCTGATGATGAAACACTGTGGGCGTCGCTCCTGCAGCATCATGTGATAAGCACGCTCAGCTGAAGAGAAGATATGAGGCGGGAGAGAGGAACACAGACGACCACTGGAGCTCAGATACAACTGACTGACCTGAGAGAGAGAGAGAGAGAGAGAGAGAGAGAGAGAGAGAGAGAGAGAGAGAGAGAGAGAGAGAGAGAGAGAGAGAGAGAGAGAGAAGCATTGCACATTTACATCACTGCTAATTTCCCATGACCTCTGGTTGTTAGTATTGCTGTTCTTCAAACACTCTGGTCAGGATTAGTACTAAACCTTTAAGCATTAATCTCCAGAAGTTAATTAAGCATGAGGTGCTTAATGTAAAGACTTTTTAAATACTCTTCAGACATTTAAAACTTTATTTTGTGGACAATTTCAGGTCTTAGTCTTAGGTTTGCTATCTGCTATTGCCTTTTGTAAATGTTGCATATGAGAAAGTTAAGAAATGTAATGTTAAAAAAAAAAATGTAAAAATGCGACCAACCTTAATTACATCACTGTGATATTTGCACATGAAATTCTGACTAGTTGTTATTCTTACATCTACAATATGCATAATTAATTGTGATTGCTCTTTTCTTACTAGCATTTATTTGTTGTTTTGTTTTTTGCTTTGTGCAATATGTACCCAAATGTGTCATGCCAATAAAGCAATATGAATTGAGTAAAAACATAACCCTTTACCACTGTAGATGAACATTTCACTTTTCGCTTATGATAACCCACAATCTTGTGCATGGACAAAACAACAAGACAAAACAAACGAAAACATTTAAAAGACCCCAAAACACAACACACACACAAAAAAAAAACAAAAAAACGAACTGAAATCAAACCAAAACATAAAAAGCAAAACAAAAACCCCAAAACAATAAAAAAAAAAATGAGAAAAAAACCCAACATCAAAAAAAAAAAAAAAAAAACCTAAACAAAACGCAAACACCAAAACAATACAAACATTAAAAACACAAATTTAAATTGAACCTAACATTTTATTCTAGTTAAAAGTTAAAAATATATGTTTCATAATTATATGTTTCATAATTTAGTTTAGTCACTAGTGTATAGTTTGGATTTTAGACCGAAGTGAATGGAATTTATTGAAAATTAGCCTTACAGCATCACTTGGACAGTTTGAAGTGACAATATGGAGGCTGTGCACTGAAAGACAGTGACTGATATATAGACACTGGATTAAAGTATGTGATAAAGGGGGTCAGGTGATGTAACTTAAGCAGGATGGTGGTCTGAGACCAACATATGTCCTTCTCTCTCAATGCGTCATTCTGCCTCTGAGCCCCAATCTGGGGGGGGACACACAGGAGAAATCATGCCTGAAATGAGTCTCTGATGTAGGGGGCCAACAGGGGACAGACACCCCAGCAGATCAACTGCATATCATTTATAAAGTGTGTGTGTCCTATCAACTCCTCTGCTCCCCTTCACGTGCCAATAAACCGTTACGCCAGACAGATGGTCATCTTGTCATCTTTTATTTTTCTTAGCGGTGGGTGGCACTTGCTGTCTTTCCCTGATGAGTGGACTCTGATCAACTCTGTTTTTTTGTGGACAGCCAGCTGTATCTGAGGGGACGGCAGTCGGCCTTGAGAACTTGAGAACCTTTACCAATGTTGAGGAAGATACAGAAATAAATAGAGGAAGGAGGAAGGAGGGGAAAAGATCTGATGGGTAGATGAAGAGGGCGCTGTATGTTGAGTAGGCTATCACTGTCAGGAAGCCCATGAATAATTTATCAGTGGATCAAGTCCTGTTTGAACTGGAAGTATTGCCCTGTGCTTACAGAGTGTGAACTAGAGAACAAATCCAAAGAGGACAGATATACAGATGCACGTTCTGCAAATATTTATTTCACAAAAAAAAAAAAAAAAAAAACACTTGTATGTACTTACAAGATTAGAGTAGATAGGAAGGTCCTTGTAAGGGTTAATGAGGAGAAGAATGTGTCCAATGTAGGTCTGGAAATACAGAGAATTTGGGTTAACATGTAAACAGTCCATTATATTGCACACAAATAATGACAAGAACTGCCTCAAATTAGTAGTTTCAAATTGATTGGTTGGTGCTAGACAACTACTGGGAGTCGGGGAACACCAGTCTCCTTCGAAATGTTGTCACGTATGCTGGGTTGATAAAATCAGGGCTTTTGAGGAAGAACTAATCTCTTTTTTTTTTGAGAAAGACTGCAAGATTAACAGCATAAAATCTTTGGAAGATAATTGTCCGAGCCAATTCAGTTGGATTTCAGTTTGGTTTGATTTTACAGTCGTGGTCAAAATTATTGGCACCCTTGGTAAATATGAGCAAAGTAAGTATGTGAAAATAAATCTATATTGTTTATCCTTTTGAACTTTGTTAAAAAAAAAATAAAAAAAATCTTACATTTTATTGAAGTAAAACAATTTAAAATGGGGGGGGGGGGGCTATAAGTACAGAAGGTTTTTTATGATTTTTACTGTATTTTATGAATAAATAAATGTCAATGGAATCACCTATTTCAGATAAGCACCCTTAAACACCATAGAAAAACAAAACATCTCAATTGTATCCAGCATTATGATGGCACTCATGAGTCCCAAGTGTTTCAGTAAAGGCCCACAGCCAGCCTCAATCCTTACTGGTCAGAATGCTCAATAACAGGCCAAGTTGCTGCTGTATAGTCTAGTAAGCGTTCAAGAGCAACCTGAAGGTCAATAACCTTTTACTCTTAGATTCACAAAACATCTGATGTTAACTGGCATACTTTGCAAACTTGGGGTTTTTCTCAGAGGATCGTGAACCAACCTATTTGATATGACAAGACTCCTGACAAGAACCTGGGGGTGTGGAGGTATACTAGTCAATATTAGAGAAGCCTGTATCAACATCTAGAGGACAATGAACTAAATAAGCAACATTACACATGACTTCTCATCTGCTGAGGGAAACATGGATCAATTTCCTCTAACAAAGAGCACGTCTGGCATCTCTCAGTCTTTTCATCTCATGCTAAACGATCAGTAACCATCGCCATCTCGATCCATCATTGCAGTAATGACAGACATCATTAGACCCCATTAAAGTGTAACACAAAAGGCCCCATCTCTCCTCTCTCTCTCTCTTCATATCAGTAGGGAGACTTCATTATGCCCCATTGAAAAGTGTGGGAATAGCAGCGGCCATTAAGCACAGATTTGGCTCCGGTCATGAAGGAGCACAGTGTGTAGTCGACTGCCAGGCATTACGGACCCCAGGCCTGTTTGAACGATCCATGTTGAGGTGCGGGATGAATATAGAGATGGATTTATTCATTTAATCGTGTTCTGATTGATTACATAAGAAAAGAAAACTCTCCTTTAGGACAGAACAAGTAATGCATATACAGCCTCATATGAAGAGAGGGTGTGTATGCGTGTGACTGTAAGAATGGATGCTCTACTAAGTTGTTCATGCTGAGAATTGCTCTTTTGAAAGAAAAAAGCAATGTATCGTACAAACATGTACCGTAAACTGCCAGCATTTAGATATTTAACCATTATTTCTTGCAAATGCCACCAAAATTAAAGGGGTACTCCACTTTTTTGGAAATAGGCTCATTTTACCACTCCCCCAGAGTTAAACAGTTGGGTTTTACCGGTTTCGAATGTATTCAGCCATTTTTTTAATATATATATGAAGAGTTCAGATGCAAAAGCCTCTAAATGCCATTTGAAATTTTCTTCTTTAATGATGATTTTTATCAAACTTGTATATTTAAGTTCAGTAATTTCACTTAAATGGCAATGATAATTACCTATTAATTGTTATTTAAGTGAAATTACTGAACTTAAATATACAAGTTTGATAAAAATCATCATTAAAGAAGAAAATTTCAAATGGCATTTAGAGGCTTTTGCATCTGAACTCTTCATATATATATATATATATATATATATATATATATAGAAGAATATCAGTAACCAGACAGTTTCTGGTCTCATTGACTTCCATAGTATATTTTTTTCCTACTATGGAAGTCAATGAGACCAGAAACTGTCTGGTTACTGATATTCTTCGAAATATCAGAAAATCGGCTGAATGGATTTGAAAATGGTAAAACCCAACTGTTTAACTCTGGGGGAGTGGTAAAATTAGCCTATTTCCAAAAAAAGTGGAGTGTACCTTTAAATCGCAAACATATAAAGAAAAATTCAATATATTACCCAGGCCCATCAATGACCCCTCATTATTCAGCAACTTGGCAAGTCATTGTAAGTCATTTCACAAATATGAAAAGTTAACCTCAATCATAAAAGTCTTAAAGGTACATCGTGAAAAACAGATGAACTCAATTCTAAAAGCCCTATTTTAATGATTTAAGAACATGGTCTAAAGCGCAGGGCGTATACACTGAATACACTTTTACTAGTTTCACGATGGGAAAAATGGTTGGTGCACCCGGCTCATGGTCTAAAGGGGTTGTCTTTATTTTCTTATTGAGTAATAGCTGTGTTTTTGGCGTAACTTGCGATAAACCAATGAGAGTCTAATCTTTCATTCCCTTTAAAAGCCAGTTGCACTCACGTCATGGCGGGTGCTACAGTATTTTCACATGGAATTTGATAGTCTCAAGAGAGCAAACGGATCTGCTCGTGCACGTGGTTAAAGCGTGCAAGCAGGCCATCTATGGGATAAGCCGGATTCCACCATATCTAAATGTACACAAATATAATATTTTACATTGTAATGCTTTTATTTTTTAATATTTGGCATGTTTGTGTGCTGCTGCACATCCCTGTGTGAGTAATAAGCAGTGTTATATATAAAAAATAAATAAAAATACTACTGACTTTAGACCAGGTTTTTGTTGGTCAATGGCGCAGTCTATTTCAGTTGCCTCAAAATAGCAACAAGCCAACAATGTGCCTGAACACACCTCGTTTTCAGACCAGCACACCCATCGGCGAACAGATGGGCGCAAATACGTTTGCTATTTAAACAACATGACGCAGGACAAGAAAATGCTAACTGCGTCGGGCTGAAATTAGCAACAACAACAGCAAAAAATCATTGCGCCGGGTGTATGATAGTCAAAAAATACGGGAGCAAACGCTCATATAAAACTAAATCCCCAGTGTTTGAAGAAAGAAATGTAAAACGTAGAATATGGCCCATTTAATATGAATAGTAGTAATGCAATTGGAAGTATCCATGGCGGCAGTAATTGAAAGGAAACTGATTCACTGCATGCGAATATGCTAACCTCCATACTTTAAAGTAGGCGAAAAATGGCATTTAGAGGCTTTTGCATCTGAACTCTTCATATAAAGTATGTGATTGAGTTAGTACCATTGTAGGATTAAAGTAGCATCATCAAGACAGAGGCCAAGATTTATAGCAGCAGCAATCACGGCAGTAACAGGAACAGTAACGACAGCAGCCGTTAACAGAGAGTCAATGTCTTTTCATCTCCCCAGGGCTGGATCAAGTCTTTGGCCTGAATACAGTGAGACCTAGAGGGCTGCCATCCAAACACCAGTCCCTGGACACACTACAAACAGAGGCCTTGGCTGCTCTCCAAGACCACAAGACAAGAGATCCAGCAACAATGAGTGTGCGAGAGGCAAACTGGACCGGATGGCTTGGTGAAAGACCACAGAGGGTATGATAGAGGCCAGAATCCGGATGTCGCCTCCCTCAGAGTGGGTTAAAACAGAGAATGAAGGACCCTTTCTGGAGGGGCTAGACTGAAGGTTGGCAAACCAAAGGCAAAACAAAAGCCCAATTATAGTACGTTTTTCTATATTTACATACATATATCTGGTCGTTGGCGAATCGCTTCTGCATCTCGTAGAGCAGGCTGCTGTCCGTGAGCTCGCTGAGGGATGCAAGGTCATCGTTAGGGGCAGGAGGCATCAGTTTAACCTGAAACACAAAACACATTATCATCAAAAAAATCAATCAATCAATCAATCAATCAATCAATAATAATAATAAATAAAATCTCCATTTGTGTTCCACACATACAAAATAACAGCAATTGGAAATCATGCACAAAACGTA
This sequence comes from Pimephales promelas, assembly GCF_988280905.1. NCBI lineage: Eukaryota > Metazoa > Chordata > Actinopteri > Cypriniformes > Leuciscidae > Pimephales > Pimephales promelas. Next base: position 31,444,273 of record NC_142775.1, on the reverse strand, counting down.
AATAGTTAATGTTTATCTTTGGGCAAACTATTAGGTGAACTACATTTTAATAAAAGCTTTGGTTTTATTGTGGGCACGTTATTATAAAAAAAAAAAATTGGCAACAATTTAGTTTAAGGTCCAATTCTCACTATTAAAATGTTGCTTATTAGCATGCAAATTACTAGGATATTGGCAGTTCATTTGTACTTATAAACCACATATTAATGTCTTACTCTGCATGACCATATTCTACATTTCTAATCCTAACCAATTCCTAAATTGAACAACTACCTTTCTAAATATTAATAAGCAGAAATTAGGAGTTTGAATCAAAAGTCATAGTTAAAGGGATACTCCACTTTTTTTTTGGAAATAGCACTGCATGACGAAAATCCCACTTTTCATGCAGTGTAGGCTCATTTTACAACTCCCCCAGAGTTAAACAGTTGAGTTTTACTGTTTTCGAATCCATTCAGCCGATTTCCTGATATTTAGAAGAATATCAGTAACCAGACCGTTTCTGGTCTCATTGACTTCCATAGTAGGAAAAAAAATATACTATGGAAATCAATGAGACCAGAAACTGTCTGGTTACTGATATTCTTCTAAACATCAGAAAATCAGCTGAATACATTTGGAAATGGTAAAACCCAACTGTTTAACTCTGGGGGAGTGGAAAATGAGCCTATTTCCAAAAAAAAAAAAAAAAAAAAAAGTGGAGTATCCCTTTAATAGTTCATTTTTTCAGAGTATTATGTTCACCAAGTGTCACATGATTCTTCAGAAATCATTCTAATTTTGCTGCTCAAGTACCATTTCTTATTATTATCAATGTTAAAAACAGTTGTGCAGCTTATTGTTTTCATGATTCTATGACATATGATTTTTTTTTTTTACAACTTAATGCACCTTTACTAAATAAAAGTAATTTATTACAATTTTAACGATTGTGTAAATGCATTGTGATTACATGTCATGTCCACTTTCTGCTTCCTAGCACACACCCATACACACTCAACTTTCAGCTCACACAGGCACTGCATGCCTGAGAGTAATGGAACTGATTTCCTCTGTTTTATCAGAGGTCAAGGGTGTGTAAGGTCAGAGTGTGCAGTGGGATAGATTACTAATGCTCTCTACATCCAAACTATGACTGATTCTACTCACTGCACACAGATAGCAAGGCAGGACTTTCCCAATGCATTAATCAAAAACCTGCCTTGGTGAAACAGGATCTAAGTGTATTAGACGTTACTCATTTATCTTTATTTCCCATTTGAAATGAGACAAATTACTTTGAATGTGCAAGACTAGTACACAATACAATTGCTTTGTACAAGCGCATGTACAGTATGGGATCGGTTTAGTTTTATACTGTAAATTATTGTGGCAATTCATTGAAGCTATGCTTTGAAACAGACTTGTTTTTACACATTCTTTTCCCCAGAAAGTTCTCCTCTCTCCTCTGACCTGTTCCAGTTTTCCTGCAGTGCTGGGATACGGCCCATCCAGCCCGTTATCAAGTGAAGGCTGCTGTGTCAGAGCTCCTCCTGAGTCCCTGAACATGGCCTCCTTCTCCAACAAACTGTCCCTTCTAGAGATGGGTAGAGCCATAGTAGCTCTGAAGGAAGGGAGAAAAAAAATATATATATTACAAAAATTCATCTTTGCACTGCTGTGTTAGCACAGAATGCCACATCTGAGGTGGCATTTAGGCGTTATTTACACAGACTGTTTAATGCAACTCAGAGGTGACATGAATGAATTTATACCTTAATTGCATATTCATTAGAGAAAATTTAGAAGCAAAAAAATATTTTAAAAAGGTACTAATTTATATGAAAACCACTAGTAGCTGGTCTTAATGAGCAAGTCATTAAATCATTCAAAATGGCTGATTTATTCAGGTAATAAGCACGCGTATGAATAAGTCATTGAATCATTCACTCAACTGATTCGTTTAAAAACTCAGATTCATTTAGTAACAAAACACCACTGTGTGTTGATCAGAGATCCACAAATGCTTTTGTTGTGGCTTTGTTTGAAGCTTTGCAAAATGAAGCAATAATGTCTCTAAAATATTAACATCTAGTTTATTGAACTATTGCATAAAATCAATCACATTTCAGCGACTAATATCTGGTGGGACTTTACTATTGCCTAACTTCCTCATGTTATAAAATAAATGTTATAAATACATGTACTCATACAGAGAATTTGTTTTGTCTGCTGCTAGTCATTTCTTGATGTCATCTGAATTCTCTAAAATCTACAGTCCATGGATAGGCCAAACATTCACTGAAACAAGAATAAAGTCTGTAACTACTACATACAGTTTTTTTACAGGCAGGTTGTTGTCCTGGTTGGCCTCTGTGCAGTGCTCTTCTGATTGTGGAGGTGGGAACGAGGGGTCTGTCTGTCTCTGTACCCAGAATTCCTCTCCTCGCATCAGCATATCTGCAATCTGCTCAGTAGCAGCGATGTCTGAAAAAAAAAATGTATAAATCATCTTACTGGAAGTCAGAAGACACTATAACAGAAGAGCTGATGCAAGCCAAATTTAGATAAAGTTGATTTCAAAGAGACTTTTATTTTATTTATATGTTTTGAAGTAAAAATCTTCAACATAAGAGTGACAACATTGGTTTGGAAAGGCAACATTATTTAAACAGTCATTTTTGGGTGAACTATTCCTTTTGAAGGAGAAGGCAAAGAGTTTGATCTTTTCAAAATCGGACAATTATTAGTGACTAAAGATGGCATTTATTATGAGCCACGATTTTCCCTGGGATCCGATCAATGTTCTCCCTCATTCCCTCTGTATGTCTCACCCCCTGCTGTCTCTCACATGGATGTGTCCGTTATGTGACGGGCATTGAGCCCTGCTGTAGATTGATCCATCTGTGCTCTGATTGGGGGGACGGAGGCGGATACTCATTCCCTCCTAAAAGAAACCCTAAGAGAGGATAAGGGACCAGCCTTTTGTCTCTCGCCAAAAGAGAGTGACACCAAAAAGAAGGATCCTCTAATCGCACACATTCTCACAGAAAGTCAGATATATACCACTGCTCTCTAAAAAGAGACTAAGTGAAAAGAAAGGATTTACTCTGGCTCTGCGTTTCACCACAGACATCCTTGAGTTAAGCTGGTGTCTTAGAATGAGTTATTGATTAGAGTCTGAGATGCGGAGCACTGGGGAAGGACTGATCCAACACCTTGCTGGAGGTTTAGTATGAGTCTCAAGTAGCAGACTGAAAGACTGAGATCATAATCAATAAGTGTGTTGTTTTCCAGTAAAACATACATAAACAAAACATTCTAGGATACTTGACGCAAAGATGCTAAGACTTTTCAGTGAAGCGTGCTTCTTGCAATACGTTTATTCTGTCTTATCCCATTGGCAAATTATTTTTTATAACATGTTTTCCCTCTGAGGTTCCTCAAAACAAAAATAAACAAATAAAACATTTTCTAATATTTCTAATAATAATATTTAAAGCGATAGTTCAATTTGAAATTAATTTTTGATATGTTTTAAGCCTGGTTCACACGGGGCGATTTTAAAATTGTCGGCCGATTTTCCAAACCTGAGAGTCCCCACACACGGCGATAACAAATCACTGGTTTAACAGTTTTGGTCGTACAGTGTGTGGTGCGCAGCCACACGGCAAAATCAACACATCACACACAAACCGATTTGACTCACAAGCATTCCCAGGATTTTTTTTTTACAGTAATAAGTATCACTCAATGTCACTCGATGCCAAGTGAAATCAATGTTGATATGTAAACACATACAGTTATTTAACATGACAAAAACACCATGTTGTTTCTCAATAACCTGTTTTTGCAGGCAAGTTTTCATAAATGACCTGTGTGGATTGGAAGTGTGACTGTTACAGTGTGTCTAGATAATACATCTAGCTTGTTTTATTTTAAAAGACCTTGTTTTTAAATGACATTTTCTTTTGAAACTCTTGGCTTGAATTAGTCGTGACAATGATATTAAGTATCCTGAGCCACAGGCTAGTGGAAGCAGTTTCACAGACATCAGCAGAGTAGCGAACAGAACTGAGTGAATCTACCCAGCTATGAATTATGCATAGCCGGCAGAAAGCTCTAGAGAGGAAGAGCGGTCTAACACTCTTTAACACAGGGGCACTAGTGTGTGACACATCCCTGACAACTTTCTGTGTGGAAATTATAGAAACTTCATAGAAAAACCATAGAATACAAACACAGTAATATCTGGTAGATTTAATATCCACATACTATGGATGGGGCAATAGGAAAAATATTCATATTGTATATTAAATAGAATAAATCTCAACATTTATATACACTTTTGCTCTGAAATTATTTGAAAGCGAATTAACTAAGAAGTAAGACAGTAAAAAAAAAAAAAAGCAAGACATGTTCCTCACTGTTTCTCACCAAAAAAATATACTATGGTGATGATAGTGATTGATGGCACATACACATAAGACACTTCTGTGAAGATATAAGGTTTAGTAACACTATATCATTTACACTATATCATCTATATTTTTATTTTTTTATAATAATATTATTCATCAGGGACGCATTAAATTGATCAAAAGTGACAGTAAAGACATGTATAATATTTGGTTGGCCAATATTTGGTTGAAAATGTATAAGAAGAAATGTTTCTTGATTCTGAAGGATCATGTGACACTGAATACTACTATATATATATATACAGGGGTTGGACAATGAAACTGAAACACTGGCCAATGTTGGAGGTTTCACATCTATATGCCTGGCGGCCAATCTTCAGAGTGAAGCACGGGTGGATCAGTGATGGTTTGAGCTCCAATATCATGACAATCCTGATTGTATTTGATGGACACGACACTGCCGAGGACTACCAAACCCTTCTGGAGGATCATGAGCACCTGATGCTCAAACCGCTCAAACCGCATGATCATGCACCAACACACACAGCAAGACTTGTGACAGAAGGGTTTGATGAAGATGAAAGTGACGTTGAACATCTCCCATGGTCTGACAGTCACCAGATCTGAATATTATTGAGGTGTTTTGGAGGAGCGAGTCCACCAGCATCATATAGTGACCTGGACACTGTTCTGGAAGAGGAACGGCTCATAATCCCTCTGGTCACTGTGAAGGACTTCTATCTGTCAATTGGTGCTGTATTTGGATGCAAAATGAGGCCCTCACCATTCTAACAAATTATTGTGTAGTAAAACCAGGTGTTTCAGTTTTTTTGTCCAACCCCTGTATATATATATATATATATATATATATATATATATATATACCCAAGTAAAAAAAGCTGCATATCAGAAAGCGCATGAATAGTGAATGGAATATATATTTTTTTCATACGAGTCAAATGTTATTTGCTCTCCAAAACTGAAGCCTGCTGTTTCACACTATCACGTCCCCAGTCGTCTCCAAGTCGTGTCTCAAACAAAGACTTGATTCTTGACAATATGTCAAACATCATGGGGTTTCTAGTCGTCTTTTTGTTCCTGCTTCTCAATGTCTAGCATCTTTTAATTCATGAATGCACACTACCACGAGTGATGGGCATATAATGCAATCTGGGACTGCACCTGTCAAGTACACTACCAGTAGAAAGTATCATCTTATGCTCACCAAGGCTGCATTTATTTTAATTGTATAATAATCATGTGAAACAATTTGTTACAATTTAACAAAAACTATTATAAAACTATCTAAAATGTAATTTATTCCAGTCTTCAGTGTCACATGATCCTTCAGAAATCATTCCGATATGCTGCTCAAGAAACATTTCATTGAATTATCAATGCTAAAATCAGTTATCCAGATTCATATTTATTTATTTATTTATTTTTTTGGAAACTGTGATACTTTTTTTAGGTTCAATTGATGAATAAAAAAATAAAATAAAATAAAATAAAAAACATTTATTTGTTTGAAAATCAAACAAACATTTATTTGTTAAAAAATTAAAGAAATCTTGCTGAACTCAAACTAGGTGAAAAATTGAAAGTAAAAAAGATAAATTACAATATGCATAAGGAAAAGGAAGCCCATATTATGACATTATTTTTCGCATTTCTAACATAACTGTAGCACATTGTCTCCCCAATTCTCATGACTGTAATATGAACATACAATAACAGCCTTGTATTAACTTTGTATTACAGTAATTGTTGACTTGTACACTTAAAAATATTATAATACTTGAACGATAATTTAATAATTATGTTCTACAGACAGACACCTTCCAGCAATGAGAATTTGAATAGAAAAGGGATGTAATATATACCAGATATCAACATCAGTGACATTGGTCGACCACATTGTATGTGTCTCTGTACCTGAGGGCTTGTCCTGGTTGGAGTTCAGTAGAGTTGGATCTGCTTTGTGCTTCAACAGCTGGTTCACAATGTGGGTCTGTAGGGATACAAACACGCATCCATGACTTGAGAGGAACTCAAAGAGAATACTGAAATATGTAGGTCACATCTTAAAGACGGCTGAGTCTAATCTACAACATCATCGGCTCTGCTCCTGCCTCCAATGCCAAACATATGCCAACATCTTGCATGCACTGCCTGCATACAGATATACACATATTTCCTTACTTGTCTTTTTAATTCTGTTACTGTTCAACTGCTTGCTTTACACACACACACACACACACACAAGGACACACACATACTGTTCTGGCACTATACCATATTATTTTAGACTCAACATTGGAGTCATGCTGCAGAAGTGTGTGAGACTGCGTGTGCATACAGTTTGATGTATTATGTATGTGTGCGACCAGCTTTGGGGATAAATATGGCAGAATAATTTGCAAGATGGCAGGTGACTTCATTCGAAATTAACCCTGATCCTTCCCTTGGGTCATTTTGAAAATTTGAAAGATTGAGTGTTCAGAGAAGTCCAAGGACTTTTGTCGCTCTTGAACCATGAATATATGGATATTTTGGATGGATATATACTATACCATGGACATTTTTTGGTCCCTGTTACGAAATGTACTAACCTAAAACCTTAAACTCACAAAAGAAACAAAGTGAGGAAAGAGGAAAAAGGAAATCAGAAATATGTGTATGTAGGCAAGAATGTCCTGAGGGACAAAAAAAGAACAAAGGAGAAGAAAGAAAATGCTCTTCATCAGCAACCTGAAACATTATCAAATATTTGGCCATGTCAGCAGGTTCGTCCTTTCTTCCAGAAATCAATCTCCAAACACTGTTATTTCACTCATATAAAACACATTAGTTCTTATGTGATCCTCAACGCTTGAGTCCATCTGGCTGGGAATTGGTAAGATCAATGCAATGTTGAAGTCTCATTAATCAGGAACAGGAAGGGAGGGTGATATAATGAACTGTATACAGTCTATGATAACTCTAATATCGATACGTTCTACAGACCGTGAACAGCAGTGATCTGACATCAGAGCTAAACACAAGAAAGCAGGAATATTGCACGTTATATATATTCAATTAAAACATTTGTTTGTGTACCAATGCAAAATAATGTAACATGTATTTATTTTTTGTATATATTTAAAGGAATAATTACTACAAAAGAGACTACAATACAAACAATGTATTAATGTTATTGCTGGACAATGATTAATCGTGATTAAATCACATCCAAAATAAAGGTTTCTCCCAGACGTTTACATTTCTGAACGTTTTATGAGACACGCATCAAACTCATGTCAATTCGTGTCCGCCTGGTAGATCAGCACGTAACAATTCAACTGTGCGCATCTACCACACACAAAATATCATTTTTTTCTGACTATATAAATTAATAATTTGTTTATTTGTATAGCAGTGCAGATTAAGGCAATATGTTTTTATGTAAATATTTAAAGGAAGAATTAAAGCAGGAGACAGTTTGTCATGTAGAAACATTCCTAAAATAACTAAAAATAAAAAAATAATCAAGCACTTGCAAAGCCGTGGTTTAGCCATTTTGACTGGACATTGTGATTTCAATAAATGAATGTCCATAAGACAATGAGTGCTGTGTTATGATATGTACCTGCCCATATTTTGCAGCCAGATGTAAGGGTGTCCAGTAGTTGTTGTCAAACACCTGGACATCTGCACCGTTCTCCAGCAGCACTGACACCACCTCCTTATAACCACTGGCACTGGCGATGTGTAGCTGTAAACACAACATATAAACAGAAGCATTTAACAGGTCATGTTTCATTTGGACAAAAGCCTTCCCATTCAAAATCACCATCTGTACACATTACGTTTAGAGATCAGTGAACCGTTACATATTTTGGATTTCATGTATTTTCTCACCAGCGTGACCCCGTCATCATTTTGTTGATTGACGCTGCCCCCGCTGCTGACCAGCTGCCTCAAGTCAGACATCATGGTGGATGAGCGCTGGGTCTTCATCTGGTGCATAGAGCTCATGTCCACTCCTAACATACACACAGACAGGTGTCAAAGTGAGGAGGACATCAGGACAGATGTCATATGACAGAGCTCTTATTCAGCAGTGTATGGGATCATACAGGATGCGATATCTCTCTGTATCCTAAAGAATGAGCACTAGTTCTAGCTTAGCTAAAGAATGAGCACTAGTACCCAAATAATAAGCACAGGTACCTAAAGAGTAAGCACTAAAACCTAAGGAATAAGCACTAGCAGCTAAAGAATAAGCACTAGTACCCAATTAATAAGCACTAGTCCCAATGTATAAGCACTAGTACAATGAATAAGAACTAGTACCTAAAGAGTAAGCACCAGTACCCAAAGAATAAACACTAGTACCTAAAGAATAAGCACTAGCAGCTAATGAATAAGCGCTAGTACTCAATGAATAAGCACTATTACCTAAAGAACAAGCATCAGCAGCTAAAGAATAAGCACTAGTACCCAATTAATAAGCACTAGTCCCAATGTATAAGCACTAGTACAATGAATAAGAACTAGTACCTAAAGAGTAAGCACCAGTACCCAATGAATAAACACTAGTACCTAAAGAATATACACTAGTACCTAAAGAATAAGCACTAGCAGCTAATGAATAAGCACTAGTACCCAATGAATAAGCACTATTACCTAAAGAACAAGCATCAGCAGCTAAAGAATAAGCACTAGTACCCAATTAATAAGCACTAGTACCCAATTAATAAGCACTAGTACCAAAAGAGTAAGCACTAGTGCCTAAAGAATAAGCACTAGTACCTTATGAATAAGTACTAGTACCAAAAGAGTAAGCACTAGTACCTAAAGAATAAGCACTAGTACCTAATCATAAGCACTAGTGCCTAAAGAGTAAGCACTATTACCTAAAGAATAAGCACTAGTAGCTAAAGAGTAAGCACTAGTAGCTAAAGAGTAAGCACTAGTACCTAAAGATTAATCACTAGTACCAAAAGAGTAAGCACTAGTACCAAAAGAGTAAGCACTATTACCTAAAGAGTAAGCATTAGTACCCAATTAATAAGCACTAGTACCTAAGGAATAAGCACTAGTACCTAAGGAATAAGTACTAGTACCAAAAGAGTAAGCACTAGTCCCTAAAGAATAAGCACTAGTACCTAACGAATAAGTATTAGTACAAAAAGAGTAAGCACTACTACCTAAAGAATAAGCACTAGTACCTAATCATAAGCACTAGTACCTAAAGAGTAAGCACTATTACCTAACGAATAAGCACTAGTACCTAAAGGGTTAGCACTAGTACCTAAAGAATAAGCACTAGTACCTAAAGAATAATCACTAGTACCAAAAGAGTAAGCACTATTACCTAAAGAGTAAGCATTAGTACCCAAAGAATAAGCACTAGTACCCAATTAATAAGCACTAGTACCTAAAAAGTAAGCACTAGTACCTAAGGAATAAGCACTAGACCACTAGTACCTGAATAATAAGCACTAGCAGCTAAAAAATAAGCACTAGTACCCAATTAATAGGAGTTCCAATGAATAATCACTAGTACCAAAAGGGTAAGCACTAGTACCCAATGAATAAGTATTAGTACCCAAAGAATAAGCACTAGTACCCAATGAATAAGTATTAGTACCCAAAGAATAAGCACTAGTACCCAATGAATAAGTATTAGTACCCAAAGAATAAGCACTAGTACCCAAAGAATAAGCACTAGTTCACAAAGAATAAGCAATAGTAGCTATGATAAATGATAAATTAATGATAAATGAGATCTCTGACAGCAGCCCAGAAACGCGTGTCTGTGTCTGACCCTACCATTCTCCTCCAGATGTCTGATGAGGATGTAGCTGGTTTCCGTCCCCTCAGTGGCGTAGTCAAGTGGAATGTTTCCGTTCACATCCTGCAGGAGCACGTTGACTCCAGTCTTCAGAAGAGGTGTGATGGAGAAGGGGGAAGGGGAGATGACAGTCAGATAAAGCAAAACAAGACATAAACAAATCGAGTCCCTCTCGCCCCATTCATCAGTCTGCAATCGATGATAAACTACGGCCAATTATCACACTTTCCCAGCATTCCCCAGGCACCCGAGCTCAGGGATGAGCTACATTAACAGAAAATAGAGCGTTAACTAACTCATTAAGATAGGGGCAGGTTAATAGGGTCTACGGTGCGGTGTTGAGTGTCTAGGTGGCAGGGGGTGATGTGATTTATGAGGGTCTGCTCTCTAGTGACTCCAGACAGAGATAAGACTCTTTACGAGCCGAAAGCATGACATTGGGTTAAGGCTTTTGAGCATGTGGAATTTTTATGGATACTGTAATGGTCTGAAAATGATGCTGACGTCACCATAAACAAACGAACGAGAGCTGAGTGAAGAAAGGGGCTTCACTGTCATGAAACAAACCTACCGGTATCTAATATCAAATATTGGTGTGGCTGTGGCATTTAGTCCTTGTCTGTTAGCTTTAATGTAATCTGTAATACAGCTTGTAACACAAAAGTAACATTTACAGTCTCTTCTGGAAAAACTGAATAAAAAACCATGAATCACTCCTATTACATTCAGGATATCCAATGTTTGGTCCAGTCTGTAGTTTTCCAAAGTGTAGTCCAACAACCAAGACAGAAACTGAAGGCTGTTGGTTAATAGGTCTAATCCATATTTCTTGTTTCAAGTAAGGGATAATGTACATCCAGCTGGTTGTTATCTCAGAATAAACCCTGACAGGGTGATCTGGATCATCTTGCATTAGCCTGAAAGGGTTTATTCTGAGATAACAACCAGCTGGATGTACATTATCCCACTTATTACATGGCTACTTGCCACATAAGTAAATAACTAGACATGACATATTGATCTGAGTCAGGGACAGATTATGACATGTAAAGGCCCTAGGGCCAGGTATCTCAAAAGGCGATGGGACCTTCATATTCACATAGGACCCAACAGGAAGTTCCACGGAGCCCTCAGATACAAAGAGCCTTGTTTAAAAGGCCTTGAGTAGGCTACTGGCCGCAT